>NC_135487.1:132859492-132889663 GCF_052094955.1 Ictidomys tridecemlineatus | reverse complement strand
GTCAAGGCTCTGGCCTAGGACTTGGTGACCCTTCCTCGTTCCTTGCCTTCTAATATTCCAATTTTATACTTATGGACTTTTTGCATTTTTTCTCAGACATTTGATAGGTTAATCATATGTATCAATACGGTTCACTACTTTGTTACTTTTTTGTTACTGTGTGTTATTTCAATCTATTAATATTTTGAATTTGAATCACAGTTTTTTCTAGCTTTGGGGAAAGGAAATTCGATTTTTAAATTTTATGCCTTTTTTCTTATGTAAAAATAAGAAAATTTTCTTCTGATATTTATGCTTTTGCAGATGATATGATCCTATATTAAAAATTAAAAAAAAAAACTCCACTAAAAAACTGCTAGAGCTAATAATAATAAACAAATTTGGCAAAGTAGCAAGTTACAAAATCAACATGCAAAAATTAATGTCTTTCCTGTACACCAACAATGAATCTTCTGAGAAATAAATCAAGAAAACAGTCGCATTCACAATAGCCTCAAAAATAAATAAATAAATAAAATACTTAGGAATAAACCTAACCAGAGAGGTGAAAGACTTATACAATGAAAACTATGGAACACTGAAGAAAGAAATTGAAGAAGACCTCAGGAGATGGGACCCCCCCCCCCCCCGTTCATGGATAGGCAGAACTAACATTGTTAAAACGGTCATACTACCAAGAGCAACGTGCAAATTCAATGTCATTTCCATCAAAATAACAATGACACCTTCACCGAAATAGAAAAAAAACCATCCTGAGACTCACTTAGAAGAATAAAAGACCCAGAATAACCACAGCAATTCTAAGCCAAAAATGCTGCAGGTTCACAATACCTGACTTCAGTCCTCCTACGGAGTTGCAGTGACCAAAACTGCAGGGTCTGGCATAAAAGAGATGCATAGACCAGGGTACAAAACAGAAGACCCAGAGACAGAAACCACGTCTACATTCATCTGACCTTTCACGGAGTGCTCCAAAACACACATTGGAGAAAGGACAGTCCTTCTAACAATGGTGCTGGGAAGATTGGTTATTCATAAGTAGGAAAATGAGACCAGATCTTTATGTCTCACCCTACCCAAGGTCCATTCCAAACGGATCAAAGACCTAGGAATCATCCCAGAAATCGTGCAACTCCTGGAAGACACTGTGGCCAGCACTCCAGCACACAGGCACAGGGAAAGCCTTTACTATAGGACCCCTACAGCTCAGGAAATAGAGCCGAGAGTTGACTAGTGGGATGGCATCCAACTAAAACCTTCTTCACTGCAGAGGGAACAATGAAGAGTGTGACGGGAGAGCCCAGAGTGGCGGAAACCTCTGCCACCTGCACCTCAGTGGGCATGGATTTCCAGGATACACAGAGAATTCAAGAAACTTAACAACGACAACAACAAACAGTCAGTCAACGGGCAAAGGAACTGAACAGACCCTTCTCAAAAGAAGAAATACGTATGGCCAGAAAACACGTGAAAAACCTTCAACGTCTCTGGCCATTACGGAAACGCAGATTAGAACTGCAGAGGTTTCATCTCACCCCAGTCAGAGTAACAAGAGTCAAGAACACAAGTAACAGTGAATACTGGTGAGGGGGAAAGGTTGTCCCTCACACACTGTGGGTGGGACTGAAAATTGGTGCGACCACTCTGCAAAGCAGAATGGAGACTCCTCAGAAAGCTAGGAACAGAACCACCGTTTGTCCCCGTTGTCCCGCTCTTCAGCACACGCCCAAGGGAATTCCTGGGAGGAACGCTGGCTGCTTTCTAAGAGCCGGACCATACTACCTTCCCACCAGCAGAGCTGAGGGGACCAGTCCCCCTCACCGTCACCCCCACTTACTGACTCTCTTACAGCCGTCCCGGTGGGTGTGAGGGGTACTGTGTGTCACCCTAACGACCAGGTTGTTGAGCTTTCTTCTGTCTGATGGCCATTTGTATGTCTTCTTAGGAGACATGCCTCCTTGGGAGCTACGCTCGTTTTCAATAGGAGCATCTGACTTTATATTTATATATAATAGTTTTTCATATATTCTAAACACAAGTCCACCGTTAAATGTATGTTTGCAAATATTTTCTCCTATTCTATGAATCGTCTCATCACTTTTCTAGATGGTGTCCTTTGAAGCACAAAATGTTTTGATTTTATGAAATTCCTAAAACTGCTAGTTTATGTCTTTGGAATCACAGCTGATAAACCATTGCCAACCCAGAGACATGAAGATTTGCTCCTGTTGTTTTTTTTTTTTTATAAAACATATAAGTGTAGCACTTACATTTAGGTCAATGATCCTTTTTGTGTAATTTACTTACAAATTTTAAAAATGATGTTTCATTAAAAAACCCACGTGTGAGCTGGGAACTGCTTGTAACACAGGATTGTTTGAATAGACAGGTTCACTTCTACCTTGATAGTGAACATGTTAAACCTCCTTGGTGCTTTGTTTTGGAGGAGAGGCAAGGCGCTGGTTTTCTACAAAATCTATGAGTTAGCAAAAGAGACATTTTTTTTCCAGGTTTGAGCATTTTGGAAAAAATAGCAAGCCTGGCGACTTGAATCTCAACATTTCTGTTTTGGATGCCTTTGGGCTACGCTCAGATTGTGTACAATTTACATGCCACCATTATGACAGGCCTAAGATCTCCTAATGAGCACTATTGCTCCTTAGCAGGAAAAACCATAAATTATTAATGGTGTCTGCATTTTTGACATCTAAATCTGATGCTGTCAGATGTTTTTGTCCTAGTTTTGCTGCAAAGAAATGTTGCAAGATACATCCAGCCTCCTGCCTTCCCTCTGTCTGGAGGCATGACCCGCCCTGAAGAGTAGCTGGTGCACATCTCTATCGTCTTCCAGGGGCAAGTGGCACTAGTGACGGGTCATGGGCAACTGCAAGCAGACTATGAAAAGGATCGTGAACCATGGAAGATATGGGGAGACTAAAGGTACAAGAGTGGGAAAAGCAGTTTCAGAGCAGGGGTTGGTTCTGAGGAAGGGGTGCATTGTTAGAGCATGTGACTGATGGCTCAGGACCTACGCACAGGTCAACGTAGGTCCTGAGTCCAAGAAAAGGCAGGTGTGATCTGAAGTCCAAGCCCAGAGCCTGTGTCCAAGGATCCTGCTTATGGAGGGAAACAAGCCTACGTGGAGTCTTAGTAAGCCTTGAGCCATGATCTGTGTCCCGAAATCCAAGCAGAACAGCAGAATCTGTTGTTGGTTTTATAAACACCAAAGAGAGGGGCGTTAAACTTTTAGCTCTGGACAGAACAGACTGGCCAATAGGGACAGGTAAGGAACAGAGCACAGAAAAGCAGGAACAGCCACAGGAATGCAGAACCACACAGCAGTTTCACCAACGCCATGGGCAGGAGCTTCCAAGACCCGGAATTGTGGCTTCTCAATGCCGAAAACATCCAGCAATAAGACAGGTGCTCCTGCCGAGGAAGGAAGGAATAAAGGCAGGTTCACGGGAGGCCGACGTTGTCTGTTCCCGGCTCGAGGAAGCCTCTCAACATGGAAGGGTACGGGTGGTGAGGTCTGCATGTTCTCCAGGATGGCCAAGCTGGAGACCGCACGTCAACATGACCTGAATCTGCTGGAGAGGGCTGGTGGTCAGGACCCAACGGCCAGAGAGTGGTGGGTAAGAGCAAGACGGAATGCAGCGAGGGACAGTTTGTAACAAGAGAGTCCAGCGACGGTGACAAGGGAGGTGGACGACCAAGGTTGGACTAAGGGACGTCAACAATCGACTGTTCAAAGACACTCTGCTGTACAACCCAAGTTAAAAGAGTGGCCTGCTGTGACAATCTGCCCTCCTCGAGCACAAAAGAGATCCCAGGGCCGCTGGGGGGTGTCTAGATCAGTTCACTGGGTGGGGGGCAGGTGATCAAAGCCCAAGAGAGTCCTGTTACTTGCAAATCCAAGAGTCTATCAGGGAATTTCCCACCCTGAAAATAACAAACCAGAGGACGGTTTGAAACACTGTCAGGAACACTGTGGTCCCACGAGCTCTCTACTGTTCATCAGGAGTAGCTGCTGTGTCCACTCCGAGGAAATCTGAAAACGTCAAGCCCTCACGTTATTATACGTAACATATACTTATGTTAGATAAATATCTGACAACAAGAACTCATGGTTTGCAGGAACTGTGAAGAGTAACCTCACCAGACGTGAGTTCCATCCTCTGCTGAAGTACGCCCAGTAGTGGCCACGTTAGTCCCTGGAAGTCATAAAGTGCTTGCGGGAATTAAAATGAGTGGAACGAGGGATTGAAAAGGCAAAACACAGGCAGAAGCCGTACAAATAAAACAAGAAGAATCATGAACAAACTTCTGTGTCAACACATAACTAACGATGAGGTCGTTGCGAGGATTAAATAACTAATGCACGTGGAACAATTAGAACAAATTCTGCCCCTAGAAAGTATTCAGTAAGTGTCGTTATTAACACTCATCTGTCAACACACTCAACACAATTGGAAAGGTCCAGGCTGAATCCAGGCATGTGGAATGTGTTTCCAACTCGATCGCTTAGGACTGAGAGCTGTGGATTTGTTGGTTTGTAATGAACTAAATACTTGGCATAGCACTGACATCCCAGACCCTGGGATCTGACGAGCTAGATTTACCCCAACTCTGACACTAACTTAGCTAAGTGAACTTGGGCGCTTATTCAATTTCTTTGTCTTATTTCTCTCATCTGTAAAATACAGTTGATAATCGTATCAATTCCCTCGGGCTGTTGTAAAATAGCTGAATTAATGTGTAGAGGATTTTATAAAAGTGAGCTTTATACAAGCCTTTACCCCGTTTTTGTTGAAGTGGCTCCATGCCGCGGTGGGAACTGCCTTCTGAGCTCTCTGCTCCGGACGGCTTTGGCTGTGCACAGGGTTCGCGGTTCCAAACACATTTTAGATGTTTTTCTAGTTCTGTGAAGAATGCCACTGGATCTTGATAGCTATCGCCCTGAACCTGCAAATGACCCTGGGTGGTCTGGACACTTAGTAGCATTGATTCTCCTGACCCATGACCTCAGGATGTCTTCTTTGAGTCCTCTTCAATCCTTTCTCCAATATTTCACAGTTTTCATCTTAGAGGTCTTTCACCTCTTTGGTTAAATTTATCCCAAGGTGTTTTGGGTAGCAATTAGAAATGGGATTGTTTTCTTGATTTTCGTTTTAGAGAATCTGATATTGACATACAGCAACACCACTGGCTTTTGTGTGTTCAGTTTGGATCCTAAAACCTTGTTCAATTCATTTACTAACTTAAGAGTTTGGGGATTTCCAGTGTAGACGTTCACAACCGCAAACAGGGACAACGGGACTTCCTTTTTTCCAACTCTGATGTCTTTTTTATTATTACTTCTCCTGCCTTATCGCTCTGCTTAGACGTCCAGGATGATGGTGAGTAACGTGGTGAGGCCAGGTGTCGGCACCTGCCTGTAGTGCCAGCGACTCGGGGGGATGCGGCAGAAGACTGGCAAGGCCTTAAGCCACTTGGTGAGACTCTGTCTCAAAATAAAAAATTAAATAAAGGGCTGGGGCTATAGCTCAGTGGTAAAGTGCCCCTGGGTTCAATCTCTGGTACCAAAATAAGACAAAATAAAATGATATTTTTTAATGTGGTGGAAGTCAGCAGCCTTGTCTTGGCCTAGACCTTAGAAGGCCTTCAGCTTCCCCCTTGAGTATGTTAGTCGTCGGTCGACCACGGATGGTCTTTATTATGCCTAGGTACGCCCTTCTATCCCCAAGTTGTTCAGTATTGTTGTTATGGAGGGATATGAAACTCCTCTCTGCCTTTCCTGCGTCTGTTGAAGTGATCGCCTGTCTTTCGTCCTTCATTCTGTTGGTGTGGTTGATATGTTTATCGATGTGCACATCCTGAACTTTCCTGTGTCCTTGAGACAATTAGTGATTATCGATTGTGGTGAATGATTTTTTAATGTGCTGTTTAATTCAGTAGTTAATATTTTGTTGAGGATTTTTAAATAAAAGACAGAACTACCCCATTATCCAGAAATCCCACTTCTAGGAATTTATCCAGAGGAAATGGAATGTGCACGTGGAAGACACTGACAGCCTAGATACCCTCGGCGGATGAATAACAGAGAAGTAGTACAAATCCACAGTGGGATGCCACTCAACTATAAAACATTATGAAGGTCCGTCATTTGCAACATGGATGGAACTGGAAGAAAACTAAGCCAGGTAGGTGGGGGGAACCTTACTTGTATGTGTGGGGAAAGATTGATCTCATAGAGGCTGGGAAAGTTTTGAAAGTTTTCATCAAACAGAAATGATAAAGGTTCGAGGAGACGGGTATGTTTAGCCTGATTGAAACATTACCCAATTTATACATATGTTGCACCATGAGATGGTACCTATTAATATGCATTGTTTTTATGTTCGTTAGAATAATAAACCAGCATGGTGACTAATTCCAAAGACCACCCTGCATATTTACGTACTTCTTAAAAATGTGATATTTCAAGAACTGGGCCAGCATCTCTCAGAGCAGCTCTGTGAAGAGTTCTTTAGTAAGAGACAGTTCACTCACTACTCCTCACTTGGTGTTTCTGAAATGAGCTGTGAAAGCCGACACAGCCATCTGGAGTGGCCACACAGAGCCTGCCCCCTGGCAGGGGCCTTCAGGGATAAAGAGAGTCTGGGGGGGGAGCAGGGAATGATTCCTCCGTCGGAGTTCAGACCTTTTTACCTCGGGAGCTGTACAACCCTTGGAGGTGTTCACCATGTTCCAGAGACACTGGGGATTCGGGAACAGGAGGGACATTTATGCTGTGGACATATTCATATTAAACATTTCTGAACTTGTTAATCTCCTGCTGTCTATGATTCGTGACGTGACCATAGCTAAAGAACACCCCCCACGCACACACTCGGACGTGCACACACGTTCATATGCACGCTGGGAGTTGGCTTTGCAACGTATCTGTGTCTGTGAATCATTAACCCAACAAATAGGATCATGGCTCCAAACACATTATGGACCCTTGCTCTTGACAGAGGCCGGTCTTTATATAAACCCACATGGACACCATCCTGGGTTTGTAAAGAGAGATAACGAGGACCAAACCTCTGCCCCAGGTCCCTGGCCACTGTCAGTCACCCTTTGGACCATGTCCAGCCCCTCTGAGTGCCAGCTTCCAGGCCTTCTGCAGAGGACCATTCTTGCTGAATGGAGATTCTGGGAGAGCTTTGGCCTCCTCCCCATCCAGAGCCTGGAGACAGCCTTCCAGACAGGTCCTTATTGTTGTGGATCTACCATGGTGTTCTCTGGACAAACGCCACATGACGGGCTGCCCTTCTGGTAACCTTGGGTAGGACCTACTATGAACATCACACACTTCCCTGTTCTGACAGCATTGACCTTGATCAGCATCAGTCACCGGTTTCAGATCTGCCTCCAGAGAAGTTGCTAGAGAATTTAAGAGACTTGAGGTGGAAACTGTGGAACCGACCATGCCATCCGTGGGGTGGTAATGGGTAGCTCCTGTGGCCAGCACGACCAATCACTGCAAATTCAGCTACTTAAAGCAACTTAAGTGGGTGATCCTCTCTTCTGGGAACCAGGAGACCTGAGTGAAGATCTCTCCAGGCATTCCTCCTGGAGACTTGTAGTTGTTCTGCTTCCTTGCGTTGTCACCTACTGAGGCTGCCGCATAGGTGACCTAATGGCCTCTCCTTCCTATATGAAGTCCATCCACGAAACAGTGCTTCCGTTGTCAGGTCTCCTCCTAGCTTTTCTCACCTCTACTCGAGGTATAAAACCCTGAATGACTCCCTTAGACCTACCCAGACAACCCAGGACCTCTCCTGGTGATATAAATCCCCATATGACTACCTTAGACCTACCCAGACAACCCAGGACCTCTCCTGGTGTTATAAATCCCCATGTGACTACCTTAGACCTACCCAGACAATCCAGGACCTGTCCTGGTGTTATAAATCCCCATGTGACTCCCTTAGACCTACCCAGACAACCCAGGACCTCTCCTGGTGATATAAATCCCCATATGACTACCTTAGACCTACCCAGACAACCCAGGACCTCTCCTGGTGATATAAATCCCCATGTGACTACCTTAGACCTACCCAGACAATCCAGGACCTCTCCTGGTGTCATAAATCCCCATGTGACTCCCTTAGACCTACCCAGACAACCCAGGACCTCTCCTGGTGTTATAAATCCCCATATGACTACCTTAGACCTACCCAGACAATCCAGGACCTCTCCAGGTGTTATAAATACCCATGTGACTCCCTTAGACCTACCCAGACAATCCAGGACCTCTCCTCGTGTTATACATACCCATGTGACTCCCTTAGACCTACCCAGACAATCCAGGACCTCTCCTCGTGTTATAAATCCCCATGTGACTCCCTTAGACCTACCCAGACAACCCAGGACAACTCCTGGAGATATAAATCCCCATATGACTACCTTAGACCTACCCAGACAACCCAGGACCTCTCCTGGTGTTATAAATCCCCATGTAACTACCTTAGACCTACCCAGACAATCCAGGACCTCTCCTGGTGTTATAAATCCTATTGTGACTACCTTAGACCTACCCAGACAATCCAGGACCTCTCCTGGTGTAATAAATCCCCATGTGACTACCTTAGACCTACCCAGACAATCCAGGACCTCTCCTGGTGTAATAAATCCCCATGTGACTACCTTAGACCTACCCAGACAACCCAGGACCTCTCTTGGTGTTATAAATCCCCATGTAACTACCTTAGACCTACCCAGACAATCCAGGACCTCTCCTGGTGTAATAAATCCCCATGTGACTACCTTAGACCTACCCAGACAACCCAGGACATCTCCTGGTGTAATAAATCCCCATGTGACTCCCTTAGACCTACCCAGACAATCCAGGACCTCTCCTGGTGTTATAAATCCCCATGTGACTCCCTTAGACCGACCCAGACAATCCAGGACCTCTCCTGGTGTTATAAATGCCCATGTGACTACCTTAGACCTACCCAGACAACCCAGGACCTCTCCTGGTGATATAAATCCCCATGTGACAACCTTAGACCTCCCCAGACAATCAGGAACCTCTCCTGGTGTTATAAATCCTCAAGTGACTACGTTAGACCTACCCAGACAATCCAGGACCTCTCCTGGTGTTATAAATCCCCATGTGACTACCTTAGACCTACCCAGACAACCCAGGACCTCTCCTGGTGTTATAAATCCCCATGTGACTACCTTAGACCTACCCAGACAATCCAGGACCTCTCCTGGTGTAATAAATCCCCATGTGACTACCTTAGACCTACCCAGACAACCCAGGACCTCTCCTGGTGTTATAAATCCCCATGTGAATACCATAGACCTACCCAGACAATCCAGGACCTCTCCTGGTGTTATAAATCCCCATGTGACTACGTTAGACCTACCCAGACAATCCAGGACCTCTCCTGGTGTTATAAATCCCCATGTGAGTCCCTTAGACCTACCCAGACAACCCAGGACCTCTCCTGGTGTTATAAATCCCCATGTGACTCCCTTAGACCTACCCAGACATTCCAGGACATCTCCTGGTGTAATAAATCCCCATGTGACTACCTTAGACCTACCCAGACAACCCAGGACCTCTCCTGGTGTTATAAATCCCCATGTAACTACCTTAGACCTACCCAGACAATCCAGGACCTCTCCTGGTGTTATAAATCCCCATGTGACTCCCTTAGACCTACCCAGACAACCCAGGACATCTCCTGGTGTAATAAATCCCCATGTGACTCCCTTAGACCTACCCAGACAATCCAGGACCTCTCCTGGTGTTATAAATCCCCATGTGACTCCCTTAGACCTACCCAGACAAAACAGGACCTCTCCAGGTGTTATAAATCCCCATGTGACTCCCTTAGACCTACCCAGAAAACCCAGGACCTCTCCTGGTGTTATAAATTCCCATGTGACTCCCTTAGACCTACCCAGACAATCCAGGACCTCTCCTGGTGTTATAAATCCTCATGTGACTACGTTAGACCTACCCAGACAACCCAGGACCTCTCCTGGTGTTATAAATCCCCATGTGACTACCTTAGACCTACCCAGACAATCCAGGACCTCTCCTGGTGTTATAAATCCCCATGTGACTCCCTTAGACCTACCCAGACAATCCAGGACCTCTCCTGGTGTTATAAATCCCCATGTGACTACGTTAGAACTACCCAGACAACCCAGGACCTCTCCAGGTATTATAAATCCCCATGTGACTCCCTTAGACCTACCCAGACAACCCAGGACCTCTCCTGGGGTTATAAATCCTCATGTGAATACCATAGACCTACCCAGACAACCCAGGACCTCTCCTGGTGTTATAAATCCCCATGTGACTCCCTTAGACCTACCCAGACAATCCAGGACCTCTCCTGGTGTTATAAATCCCCATGTGACTACGTTAGACCTACCCAGACAATCCAGGACCTCTCCTGGTGTTATAAATCCCCATGTGAGTCCCTTAGACCTACCCAGACAACCCAGGACCTCTCCTGGTGTTATAAATCCCCATGTGACTACGTTAGACCTACCCAGACAATCCAGGACCTCTCCTGGTGTTATGAATCCCCATGTGACTACCTTAGACCTACCCAGAAAACCCAGGACCTCTCCTGGAGTTATAAATCCCCATGTGACACCCTTACACCTACCCAGACATTCCAGGACCTGTCCTGGTGTTATAAATCCCCATGTGAATACCATAGACCTACCCAGACAATCCAGGTCCTCTCCTGGTGTAATAAATCCCCATGTGACTACCTTAGACCTACCCAGACAATCCAGGACCTCTCCTGGTGTAATAAATCCCCATGTGACTACCTTAGACCTACCCAGACAACCCAGGACGTCTCCTGGTGTTATAAATCCCCATGTGACACCCTTAGACCTACCCAGACATTCCAGGACCTGTCCTGGTGTTATAAATCCCCATGTGAATACGATAGACCTACCCAGACAATACAGGACCTCTCCTGGTGTTATAAATCCCCATGTAACTACCTTAGACCTACCCAGACAATCCAGGACCTCTCCTGGTGTTATAAATCCCGATGTGACTACGTTAGACCTACCCAGACAATCCAGGACCTCTCCTGGTGTTATAAATCCCCATGTGACTACCTTAGACCTACCCAGACAATCCAGGACCTCTCCTGGTGTTATAAATCACCATGTAACTACCTTAGACCTAAGCAGACAATCCAGGACCTCTCCTGGTGTTATAAATCCCCATGTGACACCCTTACACCTACCCAGACATTCCAGGACCTCTCCTGGGGTTATAAATCCCCAAGTGAATACCATAGACCTACCCAGACAATCCAGGACCTCTCCTGGTGTTATAAATCCCCATATGACTACGTTAGACCTACCCAGACAACCCAGGACCTCTCCTGGTGTTATAAATCCCCATGTGACACCCTTACACCTACCCAGACATTCCAGGACCTCTCCTGGTGTTATGAAGCCCCATGTGAATACCATAGACCTACCCAGACAATCCAGGACCTCTCCTGGTGTTATAAATCCCCATGTGACTACGTTAGACCTACCCAGACAATCCAGGACCTCTCCTGGTGTTATAAATCCCCATGTGAGGCCCTTAGACCTACCCAGACAACCCAGGACCTCTCCTGGTGTTATAAATCCCCATGTGACTACGTTAGACCTACCCAGACAATCCAGGACCTCTGCTGGTGTTATGAATCCCCATGTGACTACCTTAGACCTACCCAGAAAACCCAGGACCTCTCCTGGAGTTATAAATCCCCATGTGACACCCTTACACCTACCCAGACATTCCAGGACCTGTCCTGGTGTTATAAATCCCCATGTGAATACCATAGACCTACCCAGACAATCCAGGACCTCTCCTGGTGTAATAAATCCCCATGTGATTACCTTAGACCTACCCAGACAATCCAGGACCTCTCCTGGTGTAATAAATCCCCATGTGACTACCTTAGAACTACCCAGACAACCCAGGACGTCTCCTGGTGTTATAAATCCCCATGTGACACCCTTAGACCTACCCAGACAATCCAGGACCTCTCCTGGTGTTATGAATCCCCGTGTGACTACCTTAGACCTACCCAGATAACCCAGGACCTCTCCTGGAGTTATAAATCCCCATGTGACACCCTTACACCTACCCAGACATTCCAGGACCTGTCCTGGTGTTATAAATCCCCATGTGAATACCATAGACCTACCCAGACAATCCAGGACCTCTCCTGGTGTAATAAATCCCCATGTGACTACCTTAGACCTACCCAGACAATCCAGGACCTCTCCTGGTGTAATAAATCCCCATGTGACTACCTTAGACCTACCCAGACAACCCAGGACCTCTCCTGGTGTTATAAATCCCCATGTGACTCCCTTAGACCTACCCAGAAATTCCAGGACATCTCCTGGTGTAATAAATCCCCATGTGAATACCATAGACCTACCCAGACAATACAGGACCTCTCCTGGTGTTATAAATCCCCATGTAAATACCTTAGACCTACCCAGACAATCCAGGACCTCTCCTGGTGTTATAAATCCCGATGTGACTACGTTAGACCTACCCAGACAATCCAGGACCTCTCCTGGTGTTATAAATCCCCATGTGACTACCTTAGACCTACCCAGACAATCCAGGACCTCTCCTGGTGTTATAAATCACCATGTAACTACCTTAGACCTACGCAGACAATCCAGTACCTCTCCTGGTGTTATAAATCCCCATGTGACACCCTTACACCTACCCAGACATTCCAGGACCTCTCCTGGGGTTATAAATCCCCAAGTGAATACCATAGACCTACCCAGACAATCCAGGACCTCTCCTGGTGTTTTAAAGCCCCATATGACTACGTTAGACCTACCCAGACAACCCAGGACCTCTCCTGGTGTTATAAATCCCCATGTGACACCCTTACACCTACCCAGACATTCCAGGACCTCTCCTGGTGTTATGAAGCCCCATGTGAATACCATAGACCTACCCAGACAATCCAGGACCTCTCCTGGTGTTATAAATCCCCATATGACTACGTTAGACCTACCCAGACAACCCAGGACCTCTCCTGGTGTTATACATCCCCATGTGACTCCCTTAGACCTACCCAGACAATCCAGGACCTCTCCTGGTGTTATAAATCCCCATGTGACTCCCTTAGACCTACCCAGACAAAACAGGACCTCTCCAGGTGTTATAAATCCCCATGTGACTCCCTTAGACCTACCCAGAAAACCCAGGACCTCTCCTGGTGTTATAAATTCCCATGTGACTCCCTTAGACCTACCCAGACAATCCAGGACCTCTCCTGGTGTTATAAATCCTCATGTGACTACGTTAGACCTACCCAGACAACCCAGGACCTCTCCTGGTGTTATAAATCCCCATGTGACACCCTTACACCTACCCAGACATTCCAGGACCTCTCCTGGGGTTATAAATCCCCAAGTGAATACCATAGACCTACCCAGACAATCCAGGACCTCTCCTGGTGTAATAAATCCCCATGTGACTACCTTAGACCTACCCAGACAATCTAGGACCTCTCCTGGTGTAATAAATCCCCATGTGACTACCTTAGACCTACCCAGACAACCCAGGACCTCTCGTGGTGTTATAAATCCCCATGTAACTACCTTAGACTTACCCAGACAATCCAGGACCTCTCCTGGTGTTATAAATCCCCATGTGACTCCCTTAGACCTACCCAGACAATCCAGGACCTCTCCTGGTGTTATAAATCCCCATGTGACTCCCTTAGACCTACCCAGACAATCCAGGACCTCTCCTGGTGTTATAAATCCCCATGTGACTACCTTAGACCTACCCAGACAATCCAGGACCTCTCCTGGTGTTATAAATCCCCATGTGACTACCTTAGACCTACCCAGACAACCCAGGACCTCTCCTGGTGATATAAATCCCCATGTGACTACCTTAGACCTCCCCAGACAATCCAGGACCTCTCCTGGTGTTATAAATCCCCATGTGACTACCTTAGACCTCCCCAGACAATCCAGGACCTCTCCTGGTGTTATAAATCCCCATGTGACTACCTTAGACCTACCCAGACAATCCAGGACCTCTCCTGGTGTTATTAATCCCCATGTGACTACCTTAGACCTACCCTGACAATCCAGGACCTCTCCTGGTGTAATAAATCCCCATGTGACTCCCTTAGACCTACCCAGACAACCCAGGACCTCTCCTGGGGTTATAAATCCCCATGTGAATACCATAGACCTACCCAGACAACCCAGGACCTCTCCTGGTGTTATAAATCCCCATGT
Source organism: Ictidomys tridecemlineatus (assembly GCF_052094955.1). Classification (NCBI taxonomy): domain Eukaryota; kingdom Metazoa; phylum Chordata; class Mammalia; order Rodentia; family Sciuridae; genus Ictidomys; species Ictidomys tridecemlineatus. Next base: position 132,875,332 of record NC_135487.1, on the reverse strand, counting down.
GACTCCCTTAGACCTACCCAGACAATCCAGGACCTCTCCTGGTGTTATAAATCCCCATGTGACTACGTTAGACCTACCCAGACAATCCAGGACCTCTCCTGGTGTTATAAATCCCCATGTGAGTCCCTTAGACCTACCCAGACAACCCAGGACCTCTCCTGGTGTTATAAATCCCCATGTGACTACGTTAGACCTACCCTGACAATCCAGGACCTCTGCTGGTGTTATGAATCCCCATGTGACTACCTTAGACCTACCCAAAAAACCCAGGACCTCTCCTGGAGTTATAAATCCCCATGTGACACCCTTACACCTACCCAGACATTCCAGGACCTGTCCTGGTGTTATAAATCCCCATGTGAATACCATAGACCTACCCAGACAATCCAAGACCTCTCCTGGTGTAATAAATCCCCATGTGACTACCTTAGACCTACCCAGACAATCCAGGACCTCTCCTGGTGTAATAAATCCCCATGTGACTACCTTAGACCTACCCAGACAACCCAGGACCTCTCCTGGTGTTATAAATCCCCATGTGACTCCCTTAGACCTACCCAGACATTCCAGGACATCTCCTGGTGTAATAAATCCCCATGTGAATACCATAGACCTACCCAGACAATACTGGACCTCTCCTGGTGTTATAAATCCCCATGTAACTACCTTAGACCTACCCAGACAATCCAGGACCTCTCCTGGTGTTATAAATCCCGATGTGACTACGTTAGACCTACCCAGACAATCCAGGACCTCTCCTGGTGTTATAAATCCCCATGTGACTCCCTTAGACCTACCCAGACAATCCAGGACCTCTCCTGGTGTTATAAATCCCCATGTAACTGCCTTAGACCTACGCAGACAATCCAGGACCTCTCCTGGTGTTATAAATCCCCATGTGACACCCTTACACCTACCCAGACATTCCAGGACCTCTCCTGGGGTTATAAATCCCCAAGTGAATACCATAGACCTACCCAGACAATCCAGGACCTCTCCTGGTGTTATAAATCCCCATATGACTACGTTAGACCTACCCAGACAACCCAGGACCTCTCCTGGTGTTATAAATCCCCATGTGACACCCTTACACCTACCCAGACATTCCAGGACCTCTCCTGGTGTTATAAATCCCCATGTGAATACCTTAGACCTACCCAGACAATCCAGGACCTCTCCTGGTGTTATAAATCCCCATGTGAATACCATAGACCTACCCAGACAATACAGGACCTCTCCTGGTGTTATAAATCCCCATGTAACTACCTTAGACCTACCCAGACAATCCAGGACCTCTCCTGGTGTTATAAATCCCGATGTGACTACGTTAGACCTACCCAGACAATCCAGGACCTCTCCTGGTGTTATAAATCCCCATGTGACTCCCTTAGACCTACCCAGACAACCCAGGACCTCTCCTGGGGTTATAAATCCCCATGTGAATACCATAGACCTACCCAGACAACCCAGGACCTCTCCTGGTGTTATAAATCCCCATGTGACTCCCTTAGACCTACCCAGACAATCCAGGACCTCTCCTGGTGTTATAAATCCCCATGTGACTACGTTAGACCTACCCAGACAATCCAGGACCTCTCCTGGTGTTATAAATCCCCATGTGAGTCCCTTAGACCTTCCCAGACAACCCAGGACCTCTCCTGGTGTTATAAATCCCCATGTGACTACGTTAGACCTACCCAGGAAATCCAGGACCTCTGCTGGTGTTATGAATCCCCATGTGACTACCTTAGACCTACCAAGAAAACCCAGGACCTCTCCTGGAGTTATAAATCCCCATGTGACACCCTTACACCTACCCAGACATTCCAGGACCTGTCCTGGTGTTATAAATCCCCATGTGAATACCATAGACCTACCCAGACAATCCAGGACCTCTCCTGGTGTAATAAATCCCCATGTGACTACCTTAGACCTACCCAGACAATCCAGGACCTCTCCTGGTGTAATAAATCCCCATGTGACTACCTTAGACCTACCCAGACAACCCAGGACCTCTCCTGGTGTTATGAATCCCCATGTGACTCCCTTAGACCTACCCAGACATTCCAGGACATCTCCTGGTGTAATAAATCCCCATGTGAATACCATAGACCTACCCAGACTATACAGGACCTCTCCTGGTGTTATAAATCCCCATGTAACTACCTTAGACCTACCCAGACAATCCAGGACCTCTCCTGGTGTTATAAATCCCGATGTGACTACGTTAGACCTACCCAGACAATCCAGGACCTCTCCTGGTGTTATAAATCCCCATGTGACTACCTTAGACCTACCCAGACAATCCAGGACCTCTCCTGGTGTTATAAATCACCATGTAACTACCTTAGACCTACGCAGACAATCCAGGACCTCTCCTGGTGTTATAAATCCCCATGTGACACCCTTACACCTACCCAGACATTCCAGGACCTCTCCTGGGGTTATAAATCCCCAAGTGAATACCATAGACCTACCCAGACAATCCAGGACCTCTCCTGGTGTTATAAATCCCCATATGACTACGTTAGACCTACCCAGACAACCCAGGACCTCTCCTGGTGTTATAAATCCCCATGTGACACCCTTACACCTACCCAGACATTCCAGGACCTCTCCTGGTGTTATGAAGCCCCATGTGAATACCATAGACATACCCAGACAATCCAGGACCTCTCCTGGTGTTATAAATCCCCATATGACTACGTTAGACCTACCCAGACAACCCAGGACCTCTCCTGGTGTTATAAATCCCCATGTGACTACCTTAGACCTACCCAGACAATCCAGGACCTCTCCTGGTGTTATAAATCCCCATATGACTACGTTAGACCTACCCAGACAACCCAGGACCTCTCCAGGTGTTATAAATCCCCATGTGACTACCTTAGACCTACCCAGACAATCCAGGACCTCTCCTGGTGTTATAAATCCCTATGTAACTACCTTAGACCTACCCAGACAACCCAGGACCTCTCCTGGTGTTATAAATCCCCATGTGACTACCTTAGACCTACCCAGACAACCCAGGACATCTCCTGGTGTAATAAATCCCCATGTGACTCCCTTAGACCTACCCAGACAATCCAGGACCTCTCCTGGTGTTATAAATCCCCATGTGACTCCCTTAGACCTACCCAGACAAAACAGGACCTCTCCAGGTGTTATAAATCCCCATGTGACTCCCTTAGACCTACCCAGAAAACCCAGGACCTCTCCTGGTGTTATAAATTCCCATGTGACTCCCTTAGACCTACCCAGACAATCCAGGACCTCTCCTGGTGTTATAAATCCTCATGTGACTACGTTAGACCTACCCAGACAACCCAGGACCTCTCCTGGTGTTATAAATCCCCATGTGACTACCTTAGACCTACCCAGACAATCCAGGACCTCTCCTGGTGTTATAAATCCCCATGTGACTCCCTTAGACCTACCCAGACAATCCAGGACCTCTCCTGGTGTTATAAATCCCCATGTGACTACGTTAGAACTACCCAGACAACCCAGGACCTCTCCAGGTATTATAAATCCCCATGTGATTCCCTTAGACCTACCCAGACAATCCAGGACCTCTCCTGGGGTTATAAATCCCCATGTGAATACCATAGACCTACCCAGACAACCCAGGACCTCTCCTGGTGTTATAAATCCCCATGTGACTCCCTTAGACCTACCCAGACAATCCAGGACCTCTCCTGGTGTTATAAATCCCCATGTGACTACGTTAGACCTACCCAGACAATCCAGGACCTCTTCTGGTGTTATAAATCCCCATGTGAGTCCCTTAGACCTACCCAGACAACCCAGGACCTCTCCTGGTGTTATAAATCCCCATGTGACTACGTTAGACCTACCCAGACAATCCAGGACCTCTGCTGGTGTTATGAATCCCCATGTGACTACCTTAGACCTACCCAGAAAACCCAGGACCTCTCCTGGAGTTATAAATCCCCATGTGACACCCTTACACCTACCCAGACATTCCAGGACCTGTCCTGGTGTTATAAATCCCCATGTGAATACCATAGACCTACCCAGACAATCCAGGACCTCTCCTGGTGTAATAAATCCCCATGTGACTACCTTAGACCTACCCAGACAATCCAGGACCTCTCCTGGTGTAATAAATCCCCATGTGACTACCTTAGACCTACCCAGACAACCCAGGACGTCTCCTGGTGTTATAAATCCCCATGTGACACCCTTAGACCTACCCAGACAATCCAGGACCTCTCCTGGTGTTATGAATCCCCGTGTGACTACCTTAGACCTACCCAGACAACCCAGGACCTCTCCTGGAGATATAAATCCCCATGTGACACCCTTACACCTACCCAGACATTCCAGGACCTGTCCTGGTGTTATAAATCCCCATGTGAATACCATAGACCTACCCAGACAATCCAGGACCTCTCCTGGTGTAATAAATCCCCATGTGACTACCTTAGACCTACCCAGACAATCCAGGACCTCTCCTGGTGTAATAAATCCCCATGTGACTACCTTAGACCTACCCAGACAACCCAGGACCTCTCCTGGTGTTATAAATCCCCATGTGACTCCCTTAGACCTACCCAGACATTCCAGGACATCTCCTGGTGTAATAAATCCCCATGTGAATACCATAGACCTACCCAGACAATACAGGACCTCTCCTGGTGTTATAAATCCCCATGTAACTACCTTAGACCTACCCAGACAATCCAGGACCACTCCTGGTGTTATAAATCCCGATGTGACTACGTTAGACCTACCCAGACAATCCAGGACCTCTCCTGGTGTTATAAATCCCCATGTGACTACCTTAGACCTACCCAGACAATCCAGGACCTCTCCTGGTGTTATAAATCACCATGTAACTACCTTAGACCTACGCAGACAATCCAGGACCTCTCCTGGTGTTATAAATCCCCATGTGACACCCTTACACCTACCCAGACATTCCAGGACCTCTCCTGGGGTTATAAATCCCCAAGTGAATACCATAGACCTACCCAGACAATCCAGGACCTCTCCTGGTGTTATAAATCCCCATATGACTACGTTAGACCTACCCAGACAACCCAGGACCTCTCCTGGTGTTATAAATCCCCATGTGACACCCTTACACCTACCCAGACATTCCAGGACCTCTCCTGGTGTTATGAAGCCCCATGTGAATACCATAGACCTACCCAGACAATCCAGGACCTCTCCTGGTGTTATAAATCCCCATGTGACTACGTTAGACCTACCCAGACAATCCAGGACCTCTCCTGGTGTTATAAATCCCCATGTGAGTCCCTTAGACCTACCCAGACAACCCAGGACCTCTACTGGTGTTATAAATCCCCATGTGACTACGTTAGACCTACCCAGACAATCCAGGACCTCTGCTGGTGTTATGAATCCCCATGTGACTACCTTAGACCTACCCCGAAAACCCAGGACCTCTCCTGGAGTTATAAATCCCCATGTGACACCCTTACACCTACCCAGACATTCCAGGACCTGTCCTGGTGTTATAAATCCCCATGTGAATACCATAGAACTACCCAGACAATCCAGGACCTCTTCTGGTGTAATAAATCCCCATGTGACTACCTTAGACCTACCCAGACAATCCAGGACCTCTCCTGGTGTAATAAATCCCCATGTGACTACCTTAGACCTACCCAGACAACCCAGGACGTCTCCTGGTGTTATAAATCCCCATGTGACACCCTTAGACCTACCCAGACAATCCAGGACCTCTCCTGGTGTTATGAATCCCCGTGTGACTACCTTAGACCTACCCAGATAACCCAGGACCTCTCCTGGAGTTATAAATCCCCATGTGACACCCTTACACCTACCCAGACATTCCAGGACCTGTCCTGCTGTTATAAATCCCCATGTGAATACCATAGACCTACCCAGACAATCCAGGACCTCTCCTGGTGTAATAAATCCCCATGTGACTACCTTAGACCTACCCAGACAATCCAGGACCTCTCCTGGTGTAATAAATCCCCATGTGACTACCTTAGACCTACCCAGACAACCCAGGACCTCTCCTGGTGTTATAAATCCCCATGTGACTCCCTTAGACCTACCCAGACATTCCAGGACATCTCCTGGTGTAATAAATCCCCATGTGAATACCATAGACCTACCCAGACAATACAGGACCTCTCCTGGTGTTATAAATCCCCATGTAACTACCTTAGACCTACCCAGACAATCCAGGACCTCTCCTGGTGTTATAAATCCCGATGTGACTACATTAGACCTACCCAGACAATCCAGGACCTCTCCTGGTGTTATAAATCCCCATGTGACTACCTTAGACCTACCCAGACAATCCAGGACCTCTCCTGGTGTTATAAATCACCATGTAACTACCTTAGACCTACGCAGACAATCCAGGACCTCTCCTGGTGTTATAAATCCCCATGTGACACCCTTACACCTACCCAGACATTCCAGGACCTCTCCTGGGGTTATAAATTTCCAAGTGAATACCATAGACCTACCCAGACAATCCAGGACCTCTCCTGGTGTTATAAATCCCCATATGACTACGTTAGACCTACCCAGACAACCCAGGACCTCTCCTGGTGTTATAAATCCCCATGTGACACCCTTACAACTACCCAGACATTCCAGGACCTCTCCTGGTGTTATGAAGACCCATGTGAATACCATAGACCTACCCAGACAATCCAGGACCTCTCCTGGTGTTATAAATCCCCATATGACTACGTTAGACCTACCCAGACAACCCAGGACCTCTCCTGGTGTTATAAATCCCCATGTGACTACCTTAGACCTACCCAGACAATCCAGGACCTCTCCTGGTGTTATAAATCCCCATATGACTACGTTAGACCTACCCAGACAACCCAGGACCTCTCCAGGTGTTATAAATCCCCATGTGACTACCTTAGACCTACCCAGACAATCCAGGACCTCTCCTGGTGTTATAAATCCCTATGTAACTACCTTAGACCTACCCAGACAACCCAGGACCTCTCCTGGTGTTATAAATCCCCATGTGACTACCTTAGACCTACCCAGACAACCCAGGACATCTCCTGGTGTAATAAATCCCCATGTGACTCCCTTAGACCTACCCAGACAATCCAGGACCTCTCCTGGTGTTATAAATCCCCATGTGACTCCATTAGACCTACCCAGACAAAACAGGACCTCTCCAGGTGTTATAAATCCCCATGTGACTCCCTTAGACCTACCCAGAAAACCCAGGACCTCTCCTGGTGTTATAAATTCCCATGTGACTCCCTTAGACCTACCCAGACAATCCAGGACCTCTCCTGGTGTTATAAATCCTCATGTGACTACGTTAGACCTACCCAGACAACCCAGGACCTCTCCTGGTGTTATAAATCCCCATGTGACTACCTTAGACCTACCCAGACAATCCAGGACCTCTCCTGGTGTTATAAATCCCCATGTGACTCCCTTAGACCTACCCAGACAATCCAGGACCTCTCCTGGTGTTATAAATCCCCATGTGACTACGTTAGAACTACACAGACAACCCAGGACCTCTCCAGGTATTATAAATCCCCATGTGACTCCCTTAGACCTACCCAGACAACCCAGGACCTCTCCTGGGGTTATAAATCCCCATGTGAATACCATAGACCTCCCCAGACAACCCAGGACCTCTCCTGGTGTTATAAATCCCCATGTGACTCCCTTAGACCTACCCAGACAATCCAGGATCTCTCCTGGTGTTATAAATCCCCATGTGACTACGTTAGACCTACCCAGACAATCCAGGACCTCTCCTGGTGTTATAAATCCCCATGTGAGTCCCTTAGACCTACCCAGACAACCCAGGACCTCTCCTGGGGTTATAAATCCCCATGTAAATACCATAGACCTACCCAGACAACCCAGGACCTCTCCTGGTGTTATAAATCCCCATGTGACTCCCTTAGACCTACCCAGACAATCCAGGACCTCTCCTGGTGTTATAAATCCCCATGTGACTACGTTAGACCTACCCAGACAATCCAGGACCTCTTCTGGTGTTATAAATCCCCATGTGAGTCCCTTAGACCTACCGAGACAACCCAGGACCTCTCCTGGTGTTATAAATCCCCATGTGACTACGTTAGACCTACCCAGACAATCCAGGACCTCTGCTGGTGTTATGAATCCCCATGTGACTACCTTAGACCTACCCAGAAAACCCAGGACCTCTCCTGGAGTTATAAATCCCCATGTGACACCCTTACACCTACCCAGACATTCCAGGACCTGTCCTGGTGTTATAAATCCCCATGTGAATACCATAGACCTACCCAGACAATCCAGGACCTCTCCTGGTGTAATAAATCCCCATGTGACTACCTTAGACCTACCCAGACAATCCAGGACCTCTCATGGTGTAATAAATCCCCATGTGACTACCTTAGACCTACCCAGACAACCCAGGACGTCTCCTGGTGTTATAAATCCCCATGTGACACCCTTAGACCTACCCAGACAATCCAGGACCTCTCCTGGTGTTATGAATCCCCGTGTGACTACCTTAGACCTACCCAGACAACCCAGGACCTCTCCTGGAGATATAAATCCCCATGTGACACCCTTACACCTACCCAGACATTCCAGGACCTGTCCTGGTGTTATAAATCCCCATGTGAATACCATAGACCTACCCAGACAATCCAGGACCTCTCCTGGTGTAATAAATCCCCATGTGACTACCTTAGACCTACCCAGACAATCCAGGACCTCTCCTGGTGTAATAAATCCCCATGTGACTACCTTAGACCTACCCAGACAACCCAGGACCTCTCCTGGTGTTATAAATCCCCATGTGACACCCTTACACCTACCCAGACATTCCAGGACATCTCCTGGTGTAATAAATCCCCATGTGAATACCATAGACCTACCCAGACAATACAGGACCTCTCCTGGTGTTATAAATCCCCATGTAACTACCTTAGACCTACCCAGACAATCCAGGACCACTCCTGGTGTTATAAATCCCGATGTGACTACGTTAGACCTACCCAGACAATCCAGGACCTCTCCTGGTGTTATAAATCCCCATGTGACTACCTTAGACCTACCCAGACAATCCAGGACCTCTCCTGGTGTTATAAATCACCATGTAACTACCTTAGACCTACGCAGACAATCCAGGACCTCTCCTGGTGTTATAAATCCCCATGTGACACCCTTACACCTACCCAGACATTCCAGGACCTCTCCTGGGGTTATAAATCCCCAAGTGAATACCATAGACCTACCCAGACAATCCAGGACCTCTCCTGGTGTTATAAATCCCCATATGACTACGTTAGACCTACCCAGACAACCCAGGACCTCTCCTGGTGTTATAAATCCCCATGTGACACCCTTACACCTACCCAGACATTCCAGGACCTCTCCTGGTGTTATGAATCCCCGTGTGACTACCTTAGACGTACCCAGATAACCCAGGACCTCTCCTGGAGTTATAAATCCCCATGTGACACCCTTACACCTACCCAGACATTCCAGGACCTGTCCTGGTGTTATAAATCCCCATGTGAATACCATAGACCTACCCAGACAATCCAGGACCTCTCCTGGTGTAATAAATCCCCATGTGACTACCTTAGACCTACCCAGACAATCCAGGACCTCTCCTGGTGTAATAAAATCCCCATGTGACTACCTTAGACCTACCCAGACAACCCAGGACCTCTCCTGGTGTTATAAATCCCCATGTGACTCCCTTAGACCTACCCAGACATTCCAGAGACATCTCCTGGTGTAATAAATCCCCATGTGAATACCATAGACCTACCCAGACAATACAGGACCTCTCCTGGTGTTATAATCCCCATGTAACTACCTTAGACCTACCCAGACAATCCAGGACCTCTCCTGGTGTTATAAATCCCGATGTGACTACATTAGACCTACCCAGACAATCCAGGACCTCTCCTGGTGTTATAAATCCCCATGTGACTACCTTAGACCTACCCAGACAATCCAGGACCTCTCCTGGTGTTATAAATCACCATGTAACTACCTTAGACCTACGCAGACAATCCAGGACCTCTCCTGGTGTTATAAATCCCCATGTGACACCCTTACACCTACCCAGACATTCCAGGACCTCTCCTGGGTTATAAATCCCCAAGTGAATACCATAGACCTACCCAGACAATCCAGGACCTCTCCTGGTGTTATAAATCCCCATATGACAACGTTAGACCTACCCAGACAACCCAGGACCTCTCCTGGTGTTATAAATCCCCATGTGACACCCTTACACCTACCCAGACATTCCAGGACCTCTCCTGGTGTTATGAAGACCCATGTGAATACCATAGACCTACCCAGACAATCCAGGACCTCTCCTGGTGTTATAAATCCCCATATGACTACGTTAGACCTACCCAGACAACCCAGGACCTCTCCTGGTGTTATAAATCCCCATGTGACTACCTTAGACCTACCCAGACACAATCCAGGACCTCTCCTGGTGTTATAAAATCCCCATATGACTACGTTAGACCTACCCAGACAACCCAGGACCTCTCCAGGTGTTATAAATCCCCATGTGACTACCTTAGACCTACCCAGACAATCCAGGACCTCTCCTGGTGTTATAAATCCCTATGTAACTACCTTAGACCTACCCAGACAACCCAGGACCTCTCCTGGTGTTATAAATCCCCATGTGACTACCTTAGACCTACCCAGACAACCCAGGACATCTCCTGGTGTAATAAATCCCCAGTGACTCCCTTAGACCTACCAAGACAATCCAGGACCTCTCCTGGTGTTATAAATCCCATGTGACTCCATTAGACCTACCCAGACAAAACAGGACCTCTCCAGGTGTTATAAATCCCCATGTGACTCCCTTAGACCTACCCAGAAAACCCAGGACCTCTCCTGGTGTTATAAATTCCCATGTGACTCCCTTAGACCTACCCAGACAATCCAGGACCTCTCCTGGTGTTATAAATCCTCATGTGACTACGTTAGACCTACCCAGACAACCCAGGACCTCTCCTGGTGTTATAAATCCCATGTGACTACCTTAGACCTACCCAGACAATCCAGGACCTCTCCTGGTGTTATAAATCCCCATGTGAGTCCCTTAGACCTACCCAGACAACCCAGGACCTCTCCTGGGGTTTATAAATCCCATGTGAATACCATAGACCTACCCAGACAACCCAGGACCTCTCCTGGTGTTATAAATCCCCATGTGACTCCCTTAGACCTACCCAGACAATCCAGGACCTCTCCTGGTGTTATAAATCCCCATGTGACTACGTTAGACCTACCCAGACAATCCAGGACCTCTTCTGGTGTTATAAATCCCCATGTGAGTCCCTTAGACCTACGGAGACAACCCAGGACACCTCCTGGTGTTATAAATCCCCATGTGACTACGTTTAGACCTACCCAAGACAATCCAGGACCTCTGCTGGTGTTATGAATCCCATGTGACTACTTAGACCTACACAGAAAACCCAGGACCTCTCCTGGAGTTATAAATCCCCATGTGACACCCTTACACCTACCCAGACATTCCAGGACCTGTCCTGGTGTTATAAATCCCCATGTGAATACCATAGACCTACCCAGACAATCCAGGACCTCTCCTGGTGTAATAAATCCCCATGTGACTACCTTAGACCTACCCAGACAATCCAGGACCTCTCCTGGTGTAATAAATCCCCATGTGACTACCTTAGACCTACCCAGACAACCCAGGACGTCTCCTGGTGTTATAAATCCCCCATGTGACACCCTTAGACCTACCCAGACAATCCAGACCTCTCCTGGTGTTATGAATCCCCGTGTGACTACCTTAGACCTACCCAGACAACCCAGGACCTCTCCTGGAGATATAAATCCCCATGTGACACCCCTTACACCTACCCAGACATTCCAGGACCTGTCCTGGTGTTATAAATCCCCATGTGAATACCATAGACCTACCCAGACAATCCAGGACCTCTCCTGGTGTAATAATCCCCATGTGACTACCTTAGACCTACCCAGACAATCCAGGACCTCTCCTGGTGTAATAAATCCCCATGTGACTACCTTAGACCTACCCACACCACCCAGGACCTCTCCTGGTGTTATAAATCCCCATGTGACTCCCTTAGACCTACCCAGACATTCCAGGACATCTCCTGGTGTAATAAATCCCCATGTGAATACCATAGACCTACCCAGACAATACAGGACCTCTCCTGGTGTTATAAATCCCCATGTAACTACCTTAGACCTACCCAGACAATCCAGGACCACTCCTGGTGTTATAAATCCCGATGTGACTACGTTAGACCTACCCAGACAATCCAGGACCTCTCCTGGTGTTATAAATCCCCATGTGACTACCTTAGACCTACCCAGACAATCCAGGACCTCTCCTGGTGTTATAAATCACCATGTAACTACCTTGACCTACGCAGACAATCCAGGACCTCTCCTGGTGTTATAAATCCCCATGTGACACCCTTACACCTACCCAGACATTCTAGGACCTCTCCTGGGGTTATAAATCCCCAAGTGAATACCATAGACCTACCCAGACAATCCAGGACCTCTCCTGGTGTTATAAATCCCCATATGACTACGTTAGACCTACCCAGACAACCCAGGACCTCTCCTGGTGTTATAAATCCCCATGTGACACCCTTACACATACCCAGACATTCCAGGACCTCTCCTGGTGTTATGAAGCCCCCATGTGAACACCATAGACCTACCCAGACAATCCAGGACCTCTCCTGGTGTTATAAATCCCCATGTGACTACGTTAGACCTACCCAGACAATCCAGGACCTCTCCTGGTGTTATAAATCCCCATGTGAGTTTCTTAGACCTACCCAGACAACCCAGGACCTCTACTGGTGTTATAAATCCCCATGTGACTACGTTAGACCTACCCAGACAATCCAGGACCTCTGCTGGTGTTATGAATCCCCATGTGACTACCTTAGACCTACCCAGAAAACCCAGGACCTCTCCTGGAGTTATAAATCCCCATGTGACACCCTTACACCTACCCAGACATTCCAGGACCTGTCCTGGTGTTATAAATCCCCATGTGAATACCATAGACCTACCCAGACAATCCAGGACCTCTCCTGGTGTTAATAAATCCCCATGTGACTACCTTAGACCTACCCAGACAATCCAGGACCCTCTCCTGGTGTAATAAATCCCCATGTGACTACCTTAGACCTACCCAGACAACCCAGGACGTCTCCTGGTGTTATAAATCCCCATGTGACACCCTTAGACCTACCCAGACAATCCAGGAACTCTCCTGGTGTTATGAATCCCCGTGTGACTACCTTAGACCTACCCAGATAACCCAGGACCTCTCCTGGAGTTATAAATCCCCATGTGACACCCTTACACCTACCCAGACATTCCAGGACCTGTCCTGGTGTTATAAATCCCCATGTGAATACCATAGACCTACCCAGACAATCCAGGACCTCTCCTGGTGTAATAAATCCCCATGTGACTACCTTAGACCTACCCAGACAATCCAGGACCTCTCCTGGTGTAATAAATCCCCATGTGACTACCTTAGACCTACCCAGACAACCCAGGACCTCTCCTGGTGTTATAAATCCCCATGTGACTCCCTTAGACCTACCCAGACATTCCAGGACATCTCCTGGTGTAATAAATCCCCATGTGAATACCATAGACCTACCCAGACAATACAGGACCTCTCCTGGTGTTATAAATCCCCATGTAACTACCTTAGACCTACCCAGACAATCCAGGACCTCTCCTGGTGTTATAAATCCCGATGTGACTACATTAGACCTACCCAGACAATCCAGGACCTCTCCTGGTGTTATAAATCCCCATGTGACTACCTTAGACCTACCCAGACAATCCAGGACCTCTCCTGGTGTTATAAATCACCATGTAACTACCTTAGACCTACGCAGACAATCCAGGACCTCTCCTGGTGTTATAAATCACCATGTGACACCCTTACACCTACCCAGACATTCCAGGACCTCTCCTGGGGTTATAAATCCCCAAGTGAATACCATAGACCTACCCAGACAATCCAGGACCTCTCCTGGTGTTATAAATCCCCATGTGACTCCATTAGACCTACCCAGACAAAACAGGACCTCTCCAGGTGTTATAAATCCCCATGTGACTCCCTTAGACCTACCCAGAAAACCCAGGACCTCTCCTGGTGTTATAAATTCCCATGTGACTCCCTTAGACCTACCCAGACAATCCAGGACCTCTCCTGGTGTTATAAATCCTCATGTGACTACGTTAGACCTACCCAGACAACCCAGGACCTCTCCTGGTGTTATAAATCCCCATGTGACTACCTTAGACCTACCCAGACAATCCAGGACCTCTCCTGGTGTTATAAATCCCCATGTGACTCCCTTAGACCTACCCAGACAATCCAGGACCTCTCCTGGTGTTATAAATCCCCATGTGACTACGTTAGAACTACACAGACAACCCAGGACCTCTCCAGGTATTATAAATCCCCATGTGACTCCCTTAGACCTACCCAGACAACCCAGGACCTCTCCTGGGGTTATAAATCCCCATGTGAATACCATAGACCTCCCCAGACAACCCAGGACCTCTCCTGGTGTTATAAATCCCCATGTGACTCCCTTAGACCTACCCAGACAATCCAGGATCTCTCCTGGTGTTATAAATCCCCATGTGACTACGTTAGACCTACCCAGACAATCCAGGACCTCTCCTGGTGTTATAAATCCCCATGTGAGTCCCTTAGACCTACCCAGACAACCCAGGACCTCTCCTGGTGTTATAAATCCCCATGTGACTACGTTAGACCTCCCCAGACAATCCAGGACCTCTGCTGGTGTTATGAATCCCCATGTGACTACCTTAGACCTACCCAGAAAACCCAGGACCTCTCCTGGAGTTATAAATCCCCATGTGACACCCTTACACCTACCCAGACATTCCAGGACCTGTCCTGGTGTTATAAATCCCCATGTGAATACCATAGACCTACCCAGACAATCCAGGACCTCTCCTGATGTAATAAATCCCCATGTGACTACCTTAGACCTACCCAGACAATCCAGGACCTCTCCTGGTGTAATAAATCCCCATGTGACTACCTTAGACCTACCCAGACAACCCAGGACGTCTCCTGGTGTTATAAATCCCCATGTGACACCCTTAGACCTACCCAGACAATCCAGGACCTCTCCTGGTGTTATGAATCCCTGTGTGACTACCTTAGACCTACCCAGACAACCCAGGACCTCTCCTGGTGTTATAAATCCCCATGTGACTACGTTAAACCTACCCAGACAATCCAGGACCTCTCCTGGTGTTATAAATCCCCATGTGAATACCATAGACCTACCCAGACAATACAGGACCTCTCCTGGTGTTATAAATCCCCATGTAACTACCTTAGACCTACCCAGACAATCCAGGACCTCTCCTGGTGTAATAAATCCCCATGTGACTACCTTAGACCTACCCAGACAACCCAGGACCTCTCCTGGAGTTATAAATCCCCATGTGACTCCCTTAGACCTACCCAGGCATTCCAGGACATCTCCTGGTGTAATAAATCCCCATGTGAATACCATAGACCTACCCAGACAATACAGGACCTCTCCTGGTGTTATAAATCCCCATGTAACTACCTTAGACCTACCCAGACAATCCAGGACCTCTCCTGGTGTTATAAATCCCGATGTGACTACGTTAGACCTACCCAGACAATCCAGGACCTCTCCTGGTGTTATAAATCCCCATGTGACTACCTTAGACCTACCCAGACAATCCAGGACCTCTCCTGGTGTTATAAATCACCAT
>NC_135487.1:132737511-132859392 GCF_052094955.1 Ictidomys tridecemlineatus | reverse complement strand
TCTAAACGGGCGGCACTGGGCCCACGGCCTCTCCGTTCTTACGGCCTTTTCCTAGAAGCAGGCTGTTTCTTTTTGAATCGTGCTCACATGTTGTTTTAGGTGCAGAGGACCAGTTTAAGCGACTGTAGTGCTGGTGCTACGTGCCGCGTGTGTGACACTCAGCTTTGGGGACGACAGGACTATCGACAGTCTATGAGGACATTATGAAGACTTGCTGACATGTACCTGTGTGTTGTGTGTGTGCATGTTGTACATGCCTCGAGGATGTGAGTAACAGACTGCTTCTGAAGGGGGCCTGTGGGTGAGGCAGAGCAGAGAGGGAGCCAACCGTTGATCATGTCACCCTGTGAGCCATTTCAGGCACTAGTTATTTAAAACTGGTCCAACCATTGAAAAGATAGGATTCTGAAGTTTCGTACGATAGCTCTTACTGTGATTTTTAGAACCCAGTGCAAATTCTCTGTCCTCTTTTAGTAAGATCATTTTGCTTGTAGCAAGGGAGACTCTCTCAAGGCTGCTTTGACGGTTAGTAAACCAGTGAGTCTCTTAATTGGCCTCATGGTCTGGTGTTTTTTTTTCCCACATCTGAAAAAAAAAAATAGTATATAAGATATAATTACTTCCTAGTTGGGAAAGGAGATTTTGAAGACAATAAACAGTTCACATATATACCAATACATCATTATCTTTGACTTAGATTGATCCTTTTATTCTGGGTTGCTTAAAATTTCTAACATTGGGTATCTTGTTTAATTTCATTACAATCTCAAAGGCAAATGCATGAGACTGATGTATTATTGATTTTAAAGATAGAAAAGCAGAACGAGTCTATCAGCAAGCTTTTTAAAACATACAAGTATACTCTAGAAATATGTAAAATATTTATTATTGATGAATGCTAACTGCTTTTATAAAGGAAAAGAAAAGCGTATTCTACATATTTATTATTATTGTTGCCGATCTAATTTTTAATGGCTTAAGTAGTTATCAAAAGTGGTTTTACGTTATCCACTTCAAAATTTAAAATGCCTTTGGTCTAAAGCATTGAAAAGCTTTAGTAATTCCATAAAAACCATAATCACCCCTTTTTTCCTGAAAAATAAATACACAAACTCAAAACTGCCATTAATCGCATTTGAAAGAAACCAAGCCATCATTTAGCTCAGAAGACACATTTGTGGACCTGGAGGCAGTTTATCTTGTCACACACCAGACATGTTGGGTTTTTTATTCTTCTCGGGCTTGTGCAGTTGGTATGTGTTTGAGGAGGGAGATTTTGTGAGAATGTGTGGCCAGGAGACTCCGAGTGAGGGTCAGGGCACATGCTCCACGGATGCCTGTTTGATGGCTTGCCACACAGAGGTGCATGACACTAGGGTGTCCAGGGCCACTGTGACCTAGAGGCTGCCCCTCTCCTTGGTCTGCCTTCTGCTCCATCCTTCCACACCGGCTCCTGCTACCTGCAAGACTCCTCCTGGGCATTTCTTTTGGAAATCTCCCCGACCCAAGCCTTCCCCTGGTCATCACCCCGCCATGCTCACCCCCCGAGCTGGGCGTGCACCCGCCACCCTTAGCACCTGGCCTAGATCCTGGGCCTTCCACTCTGGGCAGTGGCGCCCTCAGGGCAAGACGTTTTTAGTGTCTGCACCCCTAATGCTTAGGAAGGGGAGGAACAGAGCAGGCGGTCAGTAAGTGCTGTAGAAGGATGAACAATTCACATCGAAATAGAGCCTATTAATTAATGTGAATGCAAAAAGAAGGACAAAAACCCTGAACTGAAGCATGATATCTCACATTCGGAAAGGAAATCTCCATAAGGTCTTCATCCTTTTCTCTCATTGCAAAGAAGAAACTGACATTTGTAATCAGGTATAGTGTGTGCCCGGGATCCTTCCTGGCTCCCAGCTGGTCTCCCCTAAAGCTTGCTTCTCACGGTTCCCCTTCCCGGGCCTGGTGACTCTTCACCGATGACTTGTTTTCTTCTGCTGAAGAATCACTGAAGATGGATGATCTGGCTACGTTTGCCTGTCTCACCCTGGCAGGACCGCTGGTTGATATTTAGGTGTTAGGTAAAGGGAAGTTTCTTCTCTCAGAAATGGGGAATGAAGAGGTGTGTGAGAGAGGCCGGGCCATCCGAGAGCAGCCAGGTGGGCGCCTGGCCTTCCAGGGGTCTGTGTGGTGACCATCAGAGTCGCGGAAGGGAACCATACACTTCCGTTCTCTAAAAGACACTCTAAGTGCTGGACTCTGGGAAAGGGCTTCCCGTGGCAAAGGACTGACTCGGGGGCAGGGCTGCAAGTCAGACTGCAGGGGAGACCTCCCGCCCCCCCCCACCCCAGCCTCCTTCTCCCTGGTACCTGCTGCGTTAGTCTGCAGCCTTCGCTGACACCCAGTTGTGGCTTTTTCCACTGGCGGGGACTCTCACGCCAGAACTCTGCCCTCTCTACTCTGCCCCCTTCATGGCTTCTGGTTTTTCTTTATATTCTTCCGGTTGTTGTTTTCCTGAAGATTTCTTCATTCTTCCGGAATTGCCTAATGCAGATCCCCAGGAAGAACCCAGTTAGCACACCTCACCTTCCCACTGTGATGCGTTCTGTCCCCAGATGGCTGTGTGGAGTGGCCAGGGGTCGGACGCTCCCCTCTGGTCCAGGTGCTGGGCAGGGCGAGGGGGCGGGCAGGGCTGGTGTGGACTGCGTTTTGGGAGGAACCATGGGAGGGCCATTTTCCTCCCACGTAGTGGCACCTGGTACGTTTGACGTGTCTACTGGAAGTCCCTATGGAAGTCTAGGAAATCAAGGATAACCAGGTCATCAGAATCAGAATGTTTCACGGGTGATGATCAGTGAACAGATAAGACAACCGTGGAGCAGCGGATGCATGAGTGAGACAGACTGGGAGAGGGAGGTGTGTGAGAGTCGACTCTTGGAGGAATGATATCGGTGCATCATGTCATGTATCTGTTTAAAAGCGAGATAGGGGAAGAGTGAGCGAGAACACATACTGACATGGAGTCCAGAGGCCAGTGCACGAAGCAAGCATGATTCTGGAATCGGAGGCCAAGGATGAGAACAAATAGAAATGCTCAACTCCATAGGACATTTCTTCTGTGTGTGTGTGTGTTTCCTAAACTTCCCTCATCTACCCCTAATCCTTCTCGTCTGTAGCTTCTGGAATAATCTGAACCCTTATGTGAATTTGGACTGGTTATTCCCTCTTCCACTCAATTTACTCAACTGTAAAATAAGGATGATAATTATGATTTCAATACCTTGTCATAAGAATTAGATTAGATGGGCCCCTGTATTTAAAGTGACTGATACATTGCCTGGTACGTAATAGGTCCTCATTCAATTGTGGCATTATTTTAGCTCATAGGAAGGAGGAAACACTTATGGAATGGTGTGTTAAGTAAATTTTCACTTGTTATTTTATTTATTCCTTACAATAATCCTAAAGCACTTGTATTATTATTTCTATTAGATGAATGAGAATACCACAAGGATCATTGTTTGCTTTGTGCCAAGGACAGAGCTAAACTTTTTTTCGTACGTCGTCTCGTTTAAACTGAGGCAGATGCTGCTGATACCTTCATTTCCTAGTTGAGGACCCTGAGGTCCAGAGAGTGTAACTGGCCCAAGTTCACACAACTAAGGTCACAAAACTAGGACAATCATAGCTGGAATATAAGTCTGTGTGAACCCAGGTTCATGTGACTCCAAAGGTTTCGCAAAGTCACCAGTGACTCGGTCAAGGCTCAAGTCTTGTTCAGGGCCTGTTCGGTTCCTACCAGAGGCTCATACTGATTAAATGAAGGATCGCGTCGGGCACCCCCCTACCAGGCGCTGGCGTCTGGATCCGAGTGACATGATCAGACAGACTAGGGCACGTTTTGGAAAGGTTATAGAAAAAAAAAAAAAAAACCTTGATAATTTAAATATGTCAAAATAAGATTTTGGAGACCTGGAGAAGCGATTTTACAGACATGTGGTGAATATTTATTGTTGTCAGGCAACAAAAAATGAGCTCAGCACCATGGGGAATGCGGATGAACGGAGCATGAATCCCTTCCTTTGAGGTACTTCCCTCCTGTCGGAGGGAGAGGATCACCCACGTTGTAAAGCACCCAGCGATGCTCAGAGAGCTACAGGAGTCCATCGTTGCAGAGGACGATCAGTTTGCAGAAAGTCGCTAGGCTTCACGTAGGAGATGTTTGCAAGGTCCTTGAGGGCAACTGTGGAGGAGCCGTAAGTCTTCAGCTGTCTCCTTCTTCAGACCAGTGGTGTTATGGAAAAGGCATTAATAGCTAACTTGATAAGAAGCTAATGCAGTAAGTAACGGATATGCTGACAGGGTTTCAAGGGTCAGGTTCTTTGAGTGAAAGTAGAGAAACATCTACTCTTACTCAGTGTGAGAATGATTCGGCCCTTTCCTAGTCTGTACTTAGACGAGTAACGGTTGAAGGAGTCAGAAAATGAGGCCTCCTGTTCTACGCTTCCATCCCCAACTCTGTGTTCTAGAACTGGACAGTGCTCCAACAAGGACCCACAAATCTGTGGAGGGACCCAACGGTGCCCTGGTGTCAGTTCTCCTGTGTGGCTCGGTGGTACCAAGGCACCAGCAGGTAGATGGTCTGTGCGACTACTCTTTGATTGAATCCAGTCTCCAGCTGGGAAGTCCCCATTTTCCTCATATACAATACCAGGTTTTCCAAAAACAAACTTCAGGGAGTCCTATTTAAGGCATTCTGTCTTGTTTCCATAAAGTGTCGCCACTGGTAGCAACTGGTGGTCCAGGTGTCGCGTTGTTGTTAAGGGGATTGGTTGAGTCTCTAGATCCTCATCCTTTTCGAGAGGTCAAGTAGACTTTACCCACATGGAGTAGGAGAAACGCATACTGTAAAGTGGAAATCCAGTGAAGATCTCTAGCTTTGTTTCGGTGGGTCCTTATTCAAGGACCCTTCCCCCAAACTCTTGTCGCCGGACTTTAAGCTCCTCCTTTAAGGCCGGTCTCCATTGTCACTTTCCTCATGGAGTCTTTCTCAATTCCTAGAGCCGGAGAGACTCTACCCCACAGTGTCCATGTTATCTTCAACTCTTTTTTTTTTTAATCTGTATTTATTTTAGTTGTGAGTGGACCTTTACTTTATCTATATGTGGTGTTGAGACTCAAACCCGGGGCCTTACACTTACAAGGCAAGTGCCCCACCACCGAACCACCACCCCCATCTCCGACTCTCAGAACGACTGTGTCACTGCCAGAAATCACTTGGTAGCTGGTACGCAGAAGGGCAGGAGTTGTTTACTGCAGGCAACTGCGTTGAGTGTGTGGCTTCTTTGGGTTGACTTAGAGTATGGTAACGTTGGTATATGTGCCTGGTTTCCCTTTAAAAGAGAAGCTGCTTTTAAAAAGTCTTTTAACTGATTTCAGGGTGACAGAGATCACGCACTATGAACGGTAATTGTGATCATTATTAATCAGCATCATTAAAATAGTACCTACTGGTAGAATCCCCTCCTTTGCTTGCTTTTGCTGGCAGAGCGGGGAGGCCTGATCGACTCACTGGTCTTTTCCGTCTTTAACATCTATGATTCTTTGAAATTTTATGTAGACAAGTGCAAGCTAATGCACACTGGAAGGGACAATTGAAACAGCTCATGCTCACTGATGGGCTCTGAATCACTCTACTTGTAAGTGCTCAGGAAAAAGATCTCGGATTCATTGTGGACCGCTCAATGGAGACATCTGCTCGCTGCGCAGCAGCAGTCACAAGAATGAATGAGATATAATAGGCTGTATTAACTTTGAGAATGGAATAAAGAATAATGCAGAAAATAATACAGTGCACATAATTTGGCATTGAGTATTTCTGTAATTACAATAAAACATTTTAATGATATACATTGATGTTATGACTTCACCTTAAAATCAAAATTCAGCATTGGGTCCTTTCATTTCAAAGAAAATAAGGCAGAAATACAAAGGATCCAGAGAAAAACAACAGACAGGCTCAGAGACATGCCAGGGGTCTGCCTGCAATGAGACTGAAAAGACAAGGACATTTTAATCTGGGTACAGGGGGGGGAATGACAGTGTATAAATCTACTTAAAATTAATGAAAGTTGCAGAAAATCGCTGGAGCTAGCTCTGATGATCCCTGGCAATGGAGGCCGGAGGTAGGCAGCAAACTGAAATCCTCGGTCATCTCCACCTCATTCCACCCTGAGCTGCAGCTCCCTTTCCCACCAAGAGTTTTAACAAAGGATGAAGCACGAGGGCCCAGCACAGGGCTGTGAACTGCGCAGCTCCAGAGGAGGTGGCCTGGGACCTTGGAGTGCATCTAGACTTTGCCGTCAAGTGACTGAGTACTAGTCCCCGTCCCCTGGTCATCTGTCCCACACAGAAAAACAGGTGGAGGTCGTGGCTTGTTGGAAGAACCAAGTGAGGTAGCTGCAGGAGCCTGGTGAGTTGTGGTGTGCTGGTGAGTTGAGTACTAGTTGAGTGCTAGTTAAGAGTGTCTTCCATTCCCTGTGCCTCTGGGGCCTAGGTCCACCCTCTCCTCTCTCAGTCTCATACTTCTATGTTCTTGGTGCAGGACTTAGACATAGAAGAAATATTTCCTTCGTCTCTAGAATCATCCTCAGCCTTCCTGTTACCTTACTTCTGAAAAGTCCTACAATGACTTCTGCTTACCTCTCTATGACTGCACGGTCACCTCATCTTCACAGTAGCCACTGACGGGGCCCGCTGTTTCCTCACCCCCGCCCACACCGAGGCCCGGGAACTTGGGAGAACACGGGGCAGGAAAAGGAACCGCATCAGGGCTCGCTCGACTCCGGGCTGGTCTACGAAGTTTAGAAAACTGAGTTCTCACCTGGTCCTCCCCCGGAAGAGACCTGCCCTTCCTTACTTCCCTGGGAACTTCTGACCCCTTGGCAAGGAGCAGGACTTACCTCTTCCCGTGGAGTCTGCCCGAGCACTCTCTTCCCCGTAAGAGGCCTTCTTGTCTGATCCTCCACATTTTACGTTAGAAACCCCTTCGTAACCGACCCGATTCATAGCTGGTGGTTTAGTTGAACAAGAGAGTTCAAGCACACAAATGCTGGATTCATTCCCTGACCTTTACCCTCATCTTTGGAGTCTAAGACCTGGAGTTGCACCTCTGAGGTGCGCTCTCTCTCTCTCTCTCTCGCTCGCTCTCTCTCTCTCTCTCTCTCTCTCTCTCTCTCTCTCTCTCTCCATATATATAAATTATTATATATAAATAATATACGTATATCCGTCTTGGTTTCTTTAAAGTGGAGCAAGATCTTAAAGACAGTTGGGAGGCAGATGAATTTTCCCAGATTAGACGATTGGGTTTTGCGACTGGCTCTCCCATGGCTACGCTGACAGCACAGTTTTGTTGTTGTGGGTTTTAGTAACTCACTTTTAATGTCTCTCTCGTATATCCAACTTAGATCTTATAGAAACAATTTCTTTTTTGTACCTGTATTTCTCTACTTTAAAAAAGTTTAATTACATCATGTAATTACAATAAGAAGAAGAACTAGCACAGATAGGTCTAGGAACAAACACACTGAATCTTTGTGAACAGCCGACTCCAGCCGAGTACAGGGATCCCAGGGCAGCCCACTACCACTAGCTGTGGCTTCTGCTCCACATCTCTATTCTAGAAGACGAATGCCTTAAAGGCCTAGCTTTGGTCTTTCTCCTTAGTCCCAGAACCTAGCGTCATGGCAGACAGACAGGGGGTCAAATGAACGTTGACCAAGTTACTGGATCGCTGACCATACTTCTGCACACCCTCTGCTGGGGGTACCAAGCAGCAATCCACTGTCTAGAAGTGGGGCTGCGGGGGGGGGAGAGGGAGGGAGAGAGGGTGAGAGGGGGAGAGAGGGGGAGAGAGAGAGAGAGTGAGAGAGAGAGAGAGCGCACTAGCAAATGAATTTCTAATATTGCTGCAAGATTAGATGGTGTATACCATTAAATAGTTAAAAAATGTGAGGTAGCTATAAAGAGGTGGATTTTGTAATATGTAATTAACCTGGCCAACTTCACTAGCATGAAATAACAGTGAGGCAACATGCTTGATAACATTTATAAAGGATTAGATATGTTCCTACATGAGGAAAAATCTGCACTTAGGACCATGGTATCTGACTACAAAGAAGGGAAGGAAAACCTCTCTGATGATCATGTTCGGGGCCAGCCAGGCCAAGAGAAAATCTCCCTTACTGATGTATCCTTGCGGCACTGAACTTATTCTGTGCTTCTCGTGGCCAAGTAACACCTTGAACTGAGCACCAGCAGAGGGAAGAGCTCGCATCTGTGGCAGGCGACGGGTTTGGAAGACTGGGAGAGAGCGTTGGTGAGGGCAGGAATCTCTCCCCACACAGAGCAGGCAGGCACGACCGGCGTTCATAAGTGAGCCTCGGTTTGAACTCAAGTACCCGGAGCAGGCAGAGCTGGGAGGTGCAGAATGTTTCCAGGACCACGGGAAGAACGGGAGGGAAGCCCTGTAGTATACAGACCTAAGTGTGTGTAGGTGTGCGGGGGATTAGGAACGACCTCCTTGAGTCAGGTGAGAGTGAACATCCTCGTTCGTCTGCCATTGGGAATCCGTCAGCCAGTTCCAGTCATGAGTCCTGTTTCCCAGGAGGACGTGAAAAGTTGTCTAGAAAAGAAGGAGCGGGGGCTGGGGCTCAGCGGTCGGGCGCTCGCCCAGCACGTGCAAGACCCCGGTTGCACCCTCGGCACCACGTACAAGTAAATAAATAAAATGAAGGTATTGCGTCCAACTACAACTAACAAATGAAATATTTTTAAAAAGGAAGAACAGAAACAGCACTGTACTGAGCACACTGTGTGCCATTCGTTGTGCTAATTGTTAGCACACATTGGTATATTCCTTTGAATATAGATCGCTGTTGATTTGGGTAAGGCCCACTTCAATCTGTCACCACGAAATTCGAAAAAAAAAAAAACCACTTCCAATTAAATTGTGTGTATGCTACAGGTGCCATCAATATTAGGATGTTTAATAGCTTCGTTTCAGAGCCATTAAAATGCAAACACATAGGCATCTTAGAATCAGTGAGACGTGGTACCTCACTTAATCCTGCCAACAACCTTTGAACTAAGTACTGATGTGGGTAGACAGTGAGGCTCAGGGTCCTTGGGTGATCTGCAGCTGTCAGAGCTGGGGTTCGACCCAAACTTGTCAGTCTCCACGTAAGTGCCTTTCCATGGTCCTGTGCTGGTGACGGAAACCGCTTCTTGCCCAGAACCCAGGGGTTCTTAATTAATTAATTAACTAAACATATTTCACTAAAAGCCTTTGGATCTGTCTCCCAAAGATCAGGGGCGGCGTGACTTCTGAGGGGAGAAGGGAACTTTGGGGCTCTCTGGTCTGGTGTCCTGTCAGGTCCCCTTGAGGAGCACACAGAGTCTGTGGGGACAGGGCAGCTTTGTGCGGCCTTCCTGGGCTTTGGTTCATGGTTCACTGGTCCTGGCTCTGTCTGGGGAGCCTCGTGGTAGTTCACCATCTTAACTACACCTGGCCTCCCCCTATTGGAAATAGGTCTGAGGGTCCCCGCGAGCCGCCTTCTCTCCAGGTGGAACGCTGAGTCCCTTATGGGGCACCATGTGAGCTTTTTCTCTCTGGCCATTGCACTGAATGCCCTTCAGTTTGTCTGCGTTCCTTTTAAAGAGAGGCCTTCAGAACGGACCGCTTGTCTCCACGGGATCGCAGAACCCTCACCTCCCTGCGTCAGGTACCACAGTCTCTTGGTGCAGCCCAAGAGGACGTCACTTTTCCAGCCTCCTCCTCCCTCCCCTCTCCCCCGTCTCCTTTCCCCAGCACACGCTGCTGCGGAAGCAACCTGGACTTACGGGTTTATATATTGGATTTAAGTTATTTTTGCTTGTATCTATTTTGAAATTTATTTTTTTAAATCAACATTTTGAGGCTTTTTTGGTTTATTTTTTGCATTTGCATTTAATAGTCATTTCTACCAATTTTATAGCATCTTCAAATGAGATTTTTTTTTCTTTTTCTTTTTCTTCTTTTCTGTCAGCAAATGGAGTTTAGCGCTGTGATAAGAAATGTAGCCAAGAGGTCATCCCTGATTTTCTTCCTCTGTCAAATGAGATTTTAAAAAATGCTTTCTATAGCTTTAACGAAACCATTCCTCTATAAATTGAGCGGGACAGGTCCAAAGACAGAGGCTCTGGGAGGTCGTGATAAATCTTCTGATTGTTCAGCCACCAGCCCACCAGGTTCTTCTGCCATCCCCTGTATCTCTCTGTCTTGTCTATACCTGTCACCCCATATAACCCGGGCAAAACCTTCCCACTCCGGTGTTTTTGTTCCTGTTTCACAGTTAGGCAAACGGATCCAGAGACATTTGCTAAAAGCAGAACCAGGGTTGCATCCAGGTTTTCCTCTCCCATTGAGAATGACCTTGCTGAAATGCAAGCGGAGTTTTTTTACCTTGTTTTCTTGAACTACCGGAGAGTACTTCTGACCCCAAGGAGCCAAACGTCATAATAAAAATGCACTTTCTTCCCCTCCCTTCAGAGACCCACCCCAAGAGAAGGGACCCTCATCCCTAAGGATAGGCTCACACCTGCATCTCTCCATTGGCCTCTCGTACGTAGAGAAGCAGTGTTTGTGGGCTGGGGATGTCGCTCGGCTGGTAGAGGGCCTGCCCCACTTGCACAAGGCCCTGGGTCCAACCCCCAGCACCGCAAAAAAAAAAAAAAAGTGTTTGTAAAAGAAGCATGCCTTCTGGACTCTCCGGGTAATGGAGCAGTAGTTGGCCCTCGAAGGCCAGGGACTAAGACCAGAGAACAGGGGTGTGGAGCTGGCAGAAAGCTGGCCCCCTCAACTCTGGCTGACAAAATCCCAAACGCTCCAGACACCAGGCTGGGAAGGCCTGCCTCTGCTCACTTCCTGCAGGCTCCATCCTGCAGAGTAAAAGAAAGGTGGACGAACATGATGACGGGGAACCACCTCCCCGCGAGACCTCACTAGGACTGGGAGGAGCGGCCCAGGTGAGCGGCCGCACACCCAGGAGCCACCCCCAGCTGCGTTCCCCTCACCAAAGCGACCATCTGCAGGGATTCCCTCATCTTCTAGGAGGAGTCCTCAGCTATTAAAAAGGAGTAAAAACAAGGCACCCTTATTCATGGGTTCCTGATGAGGCTCAGATACAATTAATAACAACTAAGCAGTGTACTAACAATCCCCATCATTTAAATAGCAACAATGCCCTGGGATTACCATCTATTCACAAAAAGAGTCAAGGTCAATGCAGGAAGCAAGAGATAGTGAGGAGAGGTCGCTGTGTTGTTTCCCAAGCAAGTGTTGCCCCCATTTTCTTAAAAAGAAAGGAAGAAAGAAACAGAAGGCTGCTCCATGAGTGAGTTCTTTCTTCCAAAGCAAAGCCACGTAAAATAGATGCACTCACCAATGCCATTGATTGAGGCGAACCCCACACACTGATTCAGTCTTTGGGAATGTTCATACAGTATAGTGAAGAACCGGGAAATCAGCTGGAACTTCTGTCTTTTTTTCAGAACAGGAACTGCTCAACTCAAAATTAATTGCTAAGGGGAATGGTTTTACCTCATTTCCCATAAATGCACCGCGGGGACTGAAGGACTGTGGGTAGCGGGGGGCCACAGACTGGGCCAGGTCCTAGGGCCCGTCAACACAGTCCCGCGTGACTTTTCCTGACTCCCATTCCATGAACAACAAGGGAAGACTGTCTCCACGCTTATTTGGTGTTCCAGGGGCTCTGGGATGGTGAAGATGAAAGGGCTGGACCCTGCTTCTTCCCTCTTCTGACTCTTCATAGATTTCCAAAAATCATCTTGCTGAGTGATGCAGCCCCAAGATGAATTGTAGAATCTATTGTCTATTTATTCCATTGTTCATTCATTCATTCAACACGTATTTATCAGTCACCTCTTGCAAGCACCTGGTCTTTGGTAGATACTAACAGCCATAAAAAGTGAATAGCATTCGGGCTGGGGCTATGGCTCAGTGGCAGAGCGCTTGCGTAGCATGTGTCAGGCACTGGGTTTGAGCCTCAGCACCACATAAAAATAAATAAAATAAAGGCACTGTGTCCATCTACAACTAAAAAACAAAAATAAAATGAATAGTATTCAGTGCCCATCCTCAAGGGGCTAATAATTTGGTAGGGGAGTTGACTGTAATACAAAGAAGAATATAATAAACACTCTAAAAGGTTCAGACAAAATCTTGCGGGAGGTTCACATTTAGTCAGAAAGAGCAGAGCCAGTGTTGAGGAGATGGTATCATTTTACTCCAGAGACTGGATGGCAAAGATCTCAGTAGATGTAACTGAGGGAGTGTCCGTTCACTCCCAGGAAATAGTACAAACAAAAGCCAGCCACGTGCAAGAGGAGCAGGTCAGCCAGATTGGCTGCAGTACAGAAGGCATACAGGTGGAGTACAGGATGTATACAGGTGGAGTACAGAAGGCACCCAAGTGGCATACAGAAGGCATACAGGTGGAGTACACAAGGCACACAGGTGGAGTACAGGATGTATACAGGTGGCTTACAGAAGGCACACAGGTGGCATACAGAAGGCACACAGGTGGAGTACAGACGCACACAGGTGGAGTACAGACGCACACAGGTGGAGTACAGAAGGCATACAGGTGGAGTACACAAGGCACACAGGTGGAGTACAGGATGTATACAGGTGGAGTACACAAGGCACACAGGTGGAGTACAGGATGTATACAGGTGGCTTACAGAAGGCACCCAGGTGGAGTACAGGATGTATACAGGTGGAGTACACAAGGCACACAGGTGGAGTACAGGATGTATACAGGTGGAGTACAGATGCACACAGGTGGAGTACAGGATGTA
Organism: Ictidomys tridecemlineatus; assembly: GCF_052094955.1. Classification (NCBI taxonomy): domain Eukaryota; kingdom Metazoa; phylum Chordata; class Mammalia; order Rodentia; family Sciuridae; genus Ictidomys; species Ictidomys tridecemlineatus. The sequence goes on along the minus strand of NC_135487.1, from coordinate 132,846,483 downwards.
TTCAGGTGGCGTACAGAAGGCACACAGGTGGAGTACAGAAGGCACACAGGTGGAGTACAGGATGTATACAGGTGGAGTACAGGATGTATACAGGTGGAGTACAGATGCACACAGGTGGAGTACAGGATGTATACAGGTGGCGTACAGAAGGCACACAGGTGGAGTACAGATGCACACAGGTGGCTTACAGAAGGCACACAGGTGGAGTACAGGATGTATACAGGTGGAGTACAGGATGTATACAGGTGGAGTACAGACGCACACAGGTGGCGTACAGAAGGCACACAGGTGGAGTACAGAAGGCATACAGGTGGAGCACAGAAGGCATACAGGTGGAGTACAGGATGTATACAGGTGGAGTACAGAATGCATGCAGGTGGAGTACAGGATGTATACAGGTGGCGTACAGAAGGCACACAGGTGGAGTACAGAAGGCATACAGGTGGAGTACAGGATGTATACAGGTGGAGTACAGGATGTATACAGGTGGAGTACAGAATGCATGCAGGTGGAGTACAGGATGTATACAGGTGGCGTACAGAAGGCACACAGGTGGAGTACAGAAGGCATACAGGTGGAGTACAGGATGTATACAGGTGGAGTACAGAATGCATGCAGGTGGAGTACAGGATGTATACAGGTGGTACAGAAGGCACACAGGTGGAGTACAGAAGGCATACAGGTGGAGTACAGGATGTATACAGGTGGAGTACAGATGCACACAGGTGGCGTACAGGATGTATACAGGTGGAGTACACAAGGCACACAGGTGGAGTACAGGATGTATAAAGGTGGAGTACAGAATGCATGCAGGTGGAGTACAGGATGTATACAGGTGGAGTACAGGATGCATGCAGGTGGAGTACAGGATGTATACAGGTGGAATACAGACGCACACAGGTGGCGTACAGAAGGCACACAGGTGGCGTACAGGATGTATACAGGTGGAGTACAGACGCACACAGGTGGAGTACAGAAGGCACCCAGGTGAGCGCAGAGGGAGAGAAGAGCAGGTCATGATGACGTGGAGGTTAGAGAATTCCGACTTGGGTTCTGGGGGCTGGGGGTCTTTGGAGTTCCTGACCAGGTAGGTGACGTCAGCAGACCGTATTCAAGGACGTGACTAGGCCATGGCGGGGAATGCAAAGAGGCTGAGCGCCAGGATCACTCCTGCAGCAGACCCGGTGGCTCTGGCTGGAGGGCGGGGAGAGGCGCAGGTGGGCCTACTGCGTGCACTTGTGCGCTCACCTTCAGAGCTGGGCAGGGGTAGGATCAGGAGTGATCTTTCTAAAAGGCAAACCAGATCTCATGGCTCCCTGCTTAATCATATCCAGTGGCTTCAAATGCCTTGGAACAAACCCAAGCTCCTTCCCAGGGCCGAGCCTGAAGGCCCCTGGCTGGGTCTGCCCTCACCTCCTAACCGTGGCTTCCGCTTAGCCCCTGGCCTTTTCCTTCCCCCAGGTGCACAAGCTCATTTCTGCCTCAGGCTCCTGCTGTGACAACTGCCCACCATCGTCTGCCCTCAGGTCTGCAGGTCTGGCTTTCTGCCTCTCCTGACCCGTCCACTGTCCGGCCCTTTACCTACAAGCCCAGCTTTCTCCTTCTGGCTGTCCATAGCACCGCGTTCTGTGGGATCTTGTCCCTCTGTGCCCTTTGTGTCTGTCCCCTCCCCCTGTCCTGTGTACTGCTGAGCCCTGACCATCAGAACTGAGCCTGGCCACAGGAGGTGCTCCACAAGCAGCCACTGAATGAGTAAAAAGAGTGGTTCTTTGGGGAATGTGGTTTCCATCCAGGTGTGGCGTTCAGGTAGACACAGGCAATGAGGAGTGGATATGTGAACTCCAGAAGGGACAGGGGGACACCGACTCACAGAGAGAGGGGGGGTCAGAAAGCCACCCAGGCCTTGGAGCCAAGATCACCTCCTTGTTTCCTCTGGTCGCTGGTCCTGCCCATGACCGTTTTGAAATCTGCAGCATCCCCTCATCTTCACTCCCATCCTCCAACTGAGCGTCCTTGGTCCTCAGAGGTCATCCACTCAGGGGATGTTTGTAAAAACACTACTTGTCTGAAGTAATTTTGGGAACTCCTGTTTTAGAATTGCCAACAGTCTGCAGCACATTAAAAATGTAGAGTATTAATAACCACTGTTCACTCTGCAAGTGCGCCAAGCACTGTGCTGTGTTTTCCATGACTTACTTTGGTTGAATCCACCCATAGCCCAGGTTTGCAGCTGAGGAAGGGGATTTGGAAATGTAGAACCCTTTGAAGGTGCCAGATCTGAGGTCCAGTCCAGGCCTGGCAGCCCAGAGATTGGTGCTTGGCTTCTTTGCAGCGTTCTCCGTGGGAAGGGAAAAGGGAGCAATCTTCCTTCCTCTGAATGTGGACATGACTGTGGGAACAGCCAGGAGGGCGGGACAGAATCCCGGTTGTGCCATTTCGTTGGTGTATGAGCTGAAACTAGTGGTTTCTCAACGCCCGACACGTACTGGAAACTCAATTTTTCAGTCCTTTCCTCTTCTCTTAAGAGATACGACTCCCCGCTGTTCCCATATTGGGGACTGAACTCAGGGGCATCTACCACTGAGCTATGTCAAAGTACTTTTTTTTCACCAGTTGCTAAGGCTGGCTTTGAACTTGCAATCCTCCTGCCTCAGCCTTCTGCAGTGATTACAGCTACCTACCATGCCCAGCCGAGATACAACGGACTCTTGATTTGCTCAGGGTTGACTGTCTGGTTTGGTGGGCTATTGAGCCCTTCTTTTGCTCATCTTTTCTATTCTTATTATATTTTGGGATATTTTATAATTTGTTACCATTTCCATGGAGAAGCTAGGCAAGGGGAGGGGCTGGAGGTTGGACTGTCTGGGAGAGGGCGTAGAAAAGTGAAGCCGAAGTGATTGGTTGGTTCAAAACATTTCTTCACTACTGTTTGAAGCCTGCAACCTTGGACAAACACCCGGGTCTCAATGTCCTCATCTGTAAAATGAGAAAACATCACAGAGTTGTTTTGAATATCAAACTGTGCTCACGAAAGGCTCTTGGAGAGCATGGGGTTATACGTGATCACAAGGTTCATTATTATTTCCTTCCCTACAAACTGAGAGTCTGTCCTTCTTTCTTAGTAGATCTAAAGCAGTAGTTGTGAGCTGGGATTGTAGCTCAGTGGTAGAACACCTGCCTCACACTCGTGAGGCACTGGGTTCAATCCTCGGCACCACATAAAAATAAATAAATAAAAATAAAGATATGGTACCCGTCTGCAACTAAAAAAGATAAAATACAATAACTGTGCTCTATTTGTAACTTTCCAAAATTAAACCCACACCTTTCTTTATTCTTCAACTGAACAGTTCTCGACCCTCTCCCTGTTTGATCTGTATACCTGACATTTGGCTCACATAAAATGGCTATTTTCCCTATTCAATATGATAGCCACTATGAACATATAGCCATTTAAATTTGAAATAATTAAAATGAAATAAAATTTTTAAATCAGTTTCTGAGTCGCATCAGCTTCATTTTAAATACTGGATAGCCCCAGATAGCCAGTAGCTACCACTTTTGACACTGTTTACAGAGAACATTTCCATCTTTGCAGAAAGTTCTGTTGCACAACATTGTTGTTTTTCTTGAATTTTCTTGAATTCCATTTCCCCATACTTTCTCCTGATCCTACAGGTACCATAAAAGCAAGCTAGTTGTTTTAGTTCATAACTCAATGTACTAAACTCAAGGACCAAATCTTAGAATGTTGAGCGTTGGCAGGATGCTAGCTAGGCATCATCTACTCCAATCTCTTCACTTTATACCGGAGGAAACGCAGGCCCAAAGGGATGAGAGCGCTTGCTGGCGCCTACCCAGCTCTACGTGGACCCCCTGCTATTTCACAGGGTCACTGTGACGGAGACGGGCTTCCATTCCTCTTGCCGGAGCCATGTCTCAGAAGACAAGGGGCCTGAGACAGAGCTTGCAAGGTCCTGCTGTGTCAGGGGACGTTCTTCTCCTGCCTGCGCAGTGCTGTTGGTAATCTCTCACTGTGTTAGAACAAAGATACGCTGAACGTTCACCCCACCTCTGTGAGGCCACAAGGGCCCTAGACAGCGGCTGTGGGGTAGAGCATTCAGTGACGTGGAATCTGAATGAACTCCCAGACCCACGTCAATACCCTGGCACTGGCCTTACCTCCTCTTTTTCTCTTTTCACTTCGATCCTGAAATAGCGGCTCTTCAGGCAAACGTCTGGGGAATCTGGGATGGGGATTGTTGTCCCCCAGGATCACATGCAACACGATGGTAAGAAACACCAGGTCTTCGTAGAGCGTGGGTTCCTGGTGGATGTTTAACTCTTCCCTCCAGATCCACCACTCCACCCCATCCTCTCACAGCTGGCCCTCTCCAAGACGACCAACCCAGCGCTTGCAGTTACAGTTGCACCAGTGCTACCATGTACTAGAACCCAGACTGCAGTTTCCTAAAATTCTTATCTCCTTGATCAATTGTCATTGAAAGACCATGACTGAATGAGCAGTGAGCTGATAGTTATAAAAGTATGGGGGGGGGTGCTTTTAAAATTTGTCAAGACCCTTCATCGCATCAAATCAAAGGATCTGGTTGGCATAAAAGCTCATCTCAAGATAATAGGGTCCAACATTTGAAGCAGCAATCCTGCTGGAAACGTCACTGTGTGGTGGCTCTGTCCCTCCGATACGTGTCTCAGTTGAGCAACTGTGGGGTTCGCTGTCAGGTGAGGAAGAGGTCAGCTAGCACTTGAGAGTGACCGCGGGTCCAGGCAGAGCCGAGTCCAGGTGCATGTGGCCGGGAGCTCCATTTGGGGACCTCCTGAAGCCTTCGGTCCTTAGGTCTCGACTTCTACCTCTAGGCCTGAGTGGGGCTCCTATCCTTCTGATGGACAGAGAGCGTCTGGGTGAAGGTGAGCGCAGGAGGCTCGGCATCCGGCACTTTCCATACCTCACCTTGTGTGGGAGCTGGGGGAGGAAGGGAGGGAGGGAGGGAGGGAGAGAGAGGGAAAAGAGAAAGAGAGAAATGCCAAGGTTGGGTGCTGGGGAACAGAGCCTTGGTGGCTGGGAGGCCTACTGAGCATCCCCCGGTGCTGACGCTCTTTCCAATCCTCCCTCTCCTGACCCCCCACCCCCACCCCGAACGAGCACGGTTTCCACAAGTGGATCTTACAGACCCTTTGGCTCTGGTAACAGTGTTCTGTAAGAGTGAATCCAACGGACGGCAGAATTTAGGGAACTGACTTAGGTCTTTCAGAGGAGAATATTCTAAAAATCTTAATAAGAGGTTGTTGCTACGACTGCAGCAGCCATGTCGTCAGTGAGTTTAGGAAGAGAGTCGTACTCTGGCCTGCTTTTCATAATCACAGATAGCTTACTTCCAAAATATTCTAACTGAGGTGACATTTCATACGCACTTGCCAAATGCCCAAGGCACGTGTAAGAGGGACAGTCAAGATGGAACCCATTCACTTCCTTCTGAGTCAAGTGAAAGCCAGGAGAAAATGTTTCACTTATTAAAAAAAGATATGCTCAACAATGCATGGTACAAAAACCATCATTTTTTTTTTAAGCATCAAAGTTGGCAGGTAACTGACCCCAAGTGAGAATAATGCCTAATTCTGTGGAAGGAAAACATGTGGGGAAATAACGAGACCCGGGAAATGAAAGCGAGCAGTGTTCCTGCACAGTGAAGCCTAAAATCCTTTCTAGTCCTCCCCACCCATCTCAGGAACCAATCCCCCCTCCCCTAAGGCAGAGATCCCCTCATCTACGTAGAAGGTGGCCTTGCTGGTGACCCACGGTCAGACTCCCTCCTGCCCAGCTGCTGGCGGTTGCAGATTTAATGTTCCGCTGCAGCTCGGACAGCACACTTCGGCGTCCGCCCTTCTGCTCTGCAGAGCACAGGCACATGCCAACGTCAGCACGTGCCCCCCTCTCTCCGCGACAGGGCGCGCTGCAGCCTTTCCCACGGAAGCCTTGGCACGCCAGCGTGGAGGTAGGCTGACAATTCCGCCTCTGGGGTCCCTGCCTGCTTTTTTAGAAATGTCCAAGCTATCCCCTCATCCTCAGGAAAAGTCGTAGTCCTGGAATCTGTCCCGACAGGCTCTGTCACAGGATGGAAGTGCTTACGGGCAAAGTAGTACGGTGAAACCATCTCCTAAGAGATGTGGTTCCACAGTCTGGAGAGGCTTTAAAACCCACAAAAGAAATTCTTCCTAACAAATGCCACTTCCCCAAGGGGGAAAAAGTTAAGAAAGAAGGATCAGGCTCAGAAGATTATTCCATTTATGATGAATCTGAAGACCCACAGGCGTAATCTGGGACATCCTGATGATCCTGGCCACTGGCGTCTGAGGCCCGAACAAAATCCAGCTAGAACTCCGGCGGTCTCAGCTGACACTAACTGCTTCCTTTCTATATGTCAGATATTGTGTTTGACTGGATGTCTGAGCTAGAAATATGGTTTAAAAGCCATCTGTTCATAAGCAGCAAACGAAACTTTGCAAAATCCCTTGGAAGTGCACATTGAACGAAAGAGAAGTCTTAGGATAGAACTCTGGGGATCCCTGATACTTCATGAAAAGGTAAAAGAAATAGCTGGGAAAAAATGAGGAACAAGAGAAGAAGTGAGAAGATGGCATCACGGAAGCCAGGTGAGGGAGAACTTCACCAGGCCTGGACAGAGGCGTGGACGGTCCCTAGTCAGAGCCCACAGAGAGGTCAGGCAAGATGGAGGCCGGGAGGGCTCTCTGGATCTGACAATTCAAAGCATGTCCTCTCTCTTGCTCCTGTCCGCACCTGTCCTTTGCCCTACTCCCATTCTCCCTGACAGGACACCACTGACTGACTCCGCGTCAGCCGTCCCTGAACTCCCCCACCGCTTCCCAGGGCGTCCCTGACACTGTGCCTCTCTCCAGAGTCCAGGCATCTCAACCTCGACCTCCCTGGGCACATTTTCAACATCAGAAAGCCTGCATCTCCTCTTACCTTCCCTTTCCTGGTTAAATAATACCACCTTAAAAAGGTAAAACCTCCGACCAACCCAGTCCTTGATTCTGCATCTTTATGATCATGAGAATCTTCGAGTTCATCTTGAAAATGTCTCCAAACTCGGCCTTTTCTTTTTCCATCTAGCACTGCAGATATGCTTCCTTTAGGACTTATGTCATCCTAACTTTGAGGACGTGTACGTCTCCTCCTCTAAATCCTGAGAGTCTCCAGAAAGAGATCACTGTATCTTATCTATAGCCCTGCCCCTAGTCCAGCGCCTGGCACCTAGCAGGTGCTCATCTCATATTTGTGGAATGAATGAATTAGACTTGGGGTGTTTTGTATTCGTGTTTTAGGCAGCTTTTGCATCACCATGACCAAAACACCCAACAAGAAACACTTACAGGAGCAATAGTGTGTGGGGGCGGGTGATCTCAGTTCATAGACAACCCGCCCGTTGCTCTGGGCCCGAGATGAAGCAACCAGTCTCGGGAGCAGCAAAGGGAACGCCTCCCCTCCCGGCCGCAAGGAGCACGGGTGCGTGGGGAGCCACGGGAAGAACGGCCCTCCCAGGTGTGCTCCAGCGACCCCTCCTCTGGCCAGGCCCCACCTGCCGACCGTCACCTCCCCGTCGAGCCATTCAGACCAGGAGGGACTGACTAGGTCACAGCTCTCACAGTTCAATCACTTCACACCTGAACCTTCCTGCTCTGGGGGACGCCTCATGTCCAAATCATGACAGTTCCACTTGGTTATTGTTCATTTGTTTGTTCTCCGTCCAGAAGTTCACAGAACCATTTCTCTGCTTGCAGCCCTGCCATTTCTTCCCTCTGATCTGCCACCCCCCAGCTCGTCCCTGTCGCTGTAGCTGGGTGACGTGAGCCTGCTGGCCTGACCATAGCTGGGTGACGTGAGCCTGCTGGCTTGTCCGTAGCTGGGTGACGTGAGCTTGCTGGCTTGTCTGTAGCTGGGTGACGTGAGCTTGCTGGCTTGTCCGTAGCTGGGTGACGTGAGCTTGCTGGCTTGTCCGTAGCTGGGTGACGTGAGCTTGCTGACTTGACCGTAGCTGGGTGACGTGAGCTTGCTGGCTTGACCGTAGCTGGGTGACATGAGCTTGCTGGCTTGACCGTAGCTGGGTGACATGAGCTTGCTGGCTTGACCATAGCTGGGTGACGAGAGCCTGCTGGCTTGTCCGTAGCTGGGTGACATGAGCTTGCTGGCTTGACCGTAGCTGGGTGACGTGAGCCTGCTGGCTTGACCGTAGTTGGGTGATGTGAGCTTGCTGGCTTGTCCGTAGCTGGGTGACGTGAGCCTGCTGGCTTGTCTGTAGCTGGGTGACGTGAGCTTGCTGGCTTGACCGTAGCTGGGTGACGTGAGCTTGCTGGCTTGACCGTAGTTGGGTGACGTGAGCCTGCTGGCTTGTCTGTAGCTGGGTGACGTGAGCTTGCTGGCTTGTCCGTAGCTGGGTGACATGAGCTTGCTGGCTTGACCGTAGCTGGGTGACGTGAGCTTGCTGGCTTGACCGTAGCTGGGTGACGTGAGCTTGCTGGCTTGTCTGTAGCTGGGTGACGTGAGCTTGCTGGCTTGACCGTAGTTGGGTGACGTGAGCTTGCTGGCTTGTCCGTAGCTGGGTGACGTGAGCTTGCTGGCCTGACCATAGCTGGGTGACGTGAGCCTGCTGGCTTGACCGTAGCTGGGTGACGTGAGCCTGCTGGCTTGACCGTAGCTGGGTGACGTGAGCTTGCTGGCCTGACCGTAGCTGGGTGACGTGAGCCTGCTGGCTTGACCGTAGCTGGGTGACGTGAGCTTGCTGGCCTGACCGTAGCTGGGTGACGTGAGCCTGCTGGCTTGTCTGTAGCTGGGTGACGTGAGCTTGCTGGCTTGACCGTAGCTGGGTGACGTGAGCTTGCTGGCTTGTCTGTAGCTGGGTGACGTGAGCCTGCTGGCTTGTCTGTAGCTGGGTGACATGAGCTTGCTGGCTTGTCTGTAGCTGGGTGACGTGAGCTTGCTGGCTTGACCGTAGCTGGGTGACGTGAGCTTGCTGGCTTGACCGTAGTTGGGTGACGTGAGCCTGCTGGCTTGTCTGTAGCTGGGTGACGTGAGCTTGCTGGCTTGACCGTAGCTAGGTGATGTGAGCTTGCTGGCTTGTCCGTAGCTGGGTGACGTGAGCCTGCTGGCTTGACCGTAGTTGGGTGACGTGAGCTTGCTGGCCTGACCGTAGCTGGGTGACGTGAGCCTGCTGGCCTGACCGTAGCTGGGTGACGTGAGCCTGCTGGCCTGACCGTAGCTGGGTGACGTGAGCCTGCTGGCTTGTCCGTAGCTGGGTGACGTGAGCCTGCTGGCTTGACCGTAGCTGGGTGACGTGAGCCTGCTGGCTTGTCCGTAGCTGGGTGACGTGAGCCTGCTGGCTTGTCCGTAGCTGGGTGACGTGAGCTTGCTGGCTTGTCCGTAGCTGGGTGACGTGAGCCTGCTGGCTTGACCGTAGTTGGGTGACGTGAGCTTGCTGGCTTGTCCGTAGCTGGGTGACGTGAGCTTGCTGGCTTGTCCGTAGCTGGGTGACGTGAGCTTGCTGGCTTGTCTGTAGCTGGGTGACGTGAGCTTGCTGGCTTGACCGTAGCTGGGTGACGTGAGCTTGCTGGCTTGTCCGTAGCTGGGTGACGTGAGCCTGCTGGCTTGTCTGTAGCTGGGTGACGTGAGCCTGCTGGCTTGACCGTAGCTGGGTGACGTGAGCTTGCTGGCTTGTCTGTAGCTGGGTGACGTGAGCCTGCTGGCTTGTCTGTAGCTGGGTGACATGAGCTTGCTGGCTTGTCTGTAGCTGGGTGACGTGAGCTTGCTGGCTTGACCGTAGTTGGGTGACGTGAGCCTGCTGGCCTGACCGTAGTTGGGTGACGTGAGCTTGCTGGCTTGTCCGTAGCTGGGTGACGTGAGCTTTCTGGCTTGACCGCAGCTGGGTGACGTGAGCCTGCTGGCCTGACCGTAGCTGGGTGACGTGAGCCTGCTGGCCTGACCGTAGCTGGGTGACGTGAGCCTGCTGGCCTGACCGTAGCTGGGTGACGTGAGCCTGCTGGCTTGTCCGTAGCTGGGTGACGTGAGCCTGCTGGCTTGACCGTAGCTGGGTGACGTGAGCCTGCTGGCTTGTCCGTAGCTGGGTGACGTGAGCCTGCTGGCTTGTCCGTAGCTGGGTGACGTGAGCCTGCTGGCTTGTCCGTAGCTGGGTGACGTGAGCCTGCTGGCTTGACCGTAGCTGGGTGACGTGAGCTTGCTGGCTTGTCCGTAGCTGGGTGACGTGAGCTTGCTGGCTTGTCCGTAGCTGGGTGACGTGAGCTTGCTGGCTTGTCCGTAGCTGGGTGACGTGAGCTTGCTGGCTTGTCTGTAGCTGGGTGACGTGAGCTTGCTGGCTTGTCTGTAGCTGGGTGACGTGAGCTTGCTGGCTTGACCGTAGTTGGGTGACGTGAGCCTGCTGGCCTGACCGTAGTTGGGTGACGTGAGCTTGCTGGCTTGTCCGTAGCTGGGTGACGTGAGCTTTCTGGCTTGACCGCAGCTGGGTGACGTGAGCCTGCTGGCTTGACCGTAGCTGGGTGACGTGAGCTTGCTGGCCTGACCGTAGTTGGGTGACGTGAGCTTGCTGGCTTGTCCGTAGCTGGGTGACGTGAGCTTGCTGGCTTGTCCGTAGCTGGGTGGCGTGAGCTTGCTGGCTTGTCCGTAGCTGGGTGACGTGAGCTTGCTGGCTTGTCCGTAGCTGGGTGACGTGAGCTTGCTGGCTTGTCCGTAGCTGGGTGACGTGAGCTTGCTGGCTTGACCGTAGCTGGGTGACGTGAGCCTGCTGGCTTGTCCGTAGCTGGGTGACGTGAGCCTGCTGGCTTGACCGTAGCTGGGTGACGTGAGCCTGCTGGCTTGTCTGTAGCTGGGTGACGTGAGCTTGCTGGCTTGACCGTAGCTGGGTGACGTGAGCTTGCTGGCTTGTCTGTAGCTGGGTGACGTGAGCTTGCTGGCTTGACCGTAGCTGGGTGATGTGAGCTTGCTGGCTTGTCTGTAGTTGGGTGACGTGAGCTTGCTGGCTTGACCGTAGTTGGGTGACGTGAGCCTGCTGGCTTGACCGTAGTTGGGTGACGTGAGCTTGCTGGCTTGTCCGTAGCTGGGTGACGTGAGCTTGCTGGCTTGTCTGTAGTTGGGTGACGTGAGCTTGCTGGCCTGACCGTAGCTGGGTGACGTGAGCCTGCTGGCTTGACCGTAGCTGGGTGACGTGAGCCTGCTGGCTTGTCCGTAGCTGGGTGACGTGAGCCTGCTGGCTTGACCGTAGCTGGGTGACGTGAGCCTGCTGGCTTGTCTGTAGCTGGGTGACGTGAGCTTGCTGGCTTGACCGTAGCTGGGTGACGTGAGCTTGCTGGCTTGTCTGTAGCTGGGTGACGTGAGCTTAAGGAGAGTGACAGATAAGGAGAGTGACAGATAGCCCAGTCTGCAGGGGGCGGAGGGAGGGCGACCACTGGAGAGCAATCGCTCCTCATTGCCAGGGCGCGGCCTTCCCAGGCCTACCCTCTGTGGCTCAGAACAGGAACCCAGGCAGGGCCGGGTGATGAGTGAATGAGTGAGAGAGCGGAGCCTGGGTGCAGAGAGAAGCCCCGTGAGACCCCAGGAAGGACGTTCTAAAGGCTCTTTAGGAAGACCCATTTCCAAGTTGGGCCTTCATTTATTTACTTCGGTACCGGAGATGGGACCCAGGGTGCTTAACCGCCGCCACACGTTTCCAACCTCTTTAATTTTTTGAGACAGGGTCTTGCTAAGTTGCTTAGGACTTCATAAAGTTGCCGAGGCTGGCCTTGAACTCACAACCCTCCCGCCTCAGCCTCCCGAGTCTCTGGGATCACAGACATGCACCTCCACCGTGCCTGGCCCTCAAATATGTGGCGAGATCTATATCCAGGCAGCTGGATGACATCTTCAGGGACAGGCATACTCCTTTCCTGCAGAAACCAGCCCCCGAGGCTCCTCCTGGCCCTGAGGGGGAGGAGTAGCTAGGACCTGGCTCCCCAACACACCTGCCCTGGGCCACGTCATCTTCCTGTCGTCTCCAGGAGTCATCTGGAATGGGAGTCCCCCGTGGGGGATCTTGGCCTTGTGTTTTGGCAACTTGGTTGACTTTCCCCCCCAAAGCAACAGATGTTGAACACTTTTGTTCTTCTTCTCACACGGGGAAAGCGGGCAGGCTTTCTCAGGCACTATCCCAGTAGCCTGTCTCCAGAGGGCACAGTTGTGTCACCTGGGCACGCCGTGTCACCTTGCTGGGCCACGACTTCTCGGCTGCACCGAGTTCTCCCTTGGTGCACCATGCTGATCTGGGGTTCTGAGTAGGCCTCTGACCGTCCTCCGCCCAGAGGCCCTCATCTCCCTGGCCGGCACGTCTTGGCAGCAGAGGAAACGGAGGATCACATATGTATTAAGGAAACAGAAACGAGGAGTTAAAATCGTGCACGCACAAAATACAGAATGAGAACTGAGAGGATACCTGTTGATTCACCTTACGAAAGCTCCTGTAGTTTACCAAAGCATCTATCTATCCATCTTCATTCTCCTAAATCATATTGTAAGGCCTGTCCTTAGAGGTAGGTTGCTGCCCTCTTTCAGGTTTCTTAGAAGTGGGTTCTAATAAGTCATAGGGGGTTCCCTGTGACCAAGGGTCTTTCCCTCCGTCGCCACGGCTGCTCACACTCTCAGGAGTGGTAGGAACCCACCCTGGAAACAGCGAATATAAGGAGAGCTTCCCCAGCTCCTCCCGGTCTCCACCGTGTGAGTCCATGCCCAGCAGAGGACTGTGTGGAGCGCAGGAAGACCGTGTGCACGGTTCACTACCAAGGCTCTGGGCCGTCCGCCAGATGGGCAGCCAGAACCAACCTCTGGCAGAGCCAGGGTCCACCCGGCTGTATACCACGGGCCACCAAGTGCCTGAGGACACAGCGGTCCCACCCTTCCTAGGAGCGTTCCTTCACTGGAGAAGAACCTTGACCAAGAGGCAGCAGCTCTCACCTGACGGGTATCTGGGGACTGGGATCAGCTGTGACAGGTCTCCCGACTCTTGCTCTTGTGGTCCCCGTTTTACACAGAGAGAAACAAAGGCTGCTGGTCCGAGACCCAGGTGGCCAGATTCCAAACCCTTCCGTCCCCTTGAGCTTCCTGGCCACCAGCACTCCTGCTCCACTCCGGCTGTGAGGGCCAGCCTGCCACACGCCTGGGCAGGGAGCGGTGCTCTCCACCCTCCCGGCCAGAGGTGCGTGAGCTCCCTGGATCTGCCCCAAACCCCTGCTGGGACACCAGCGTCTTCCATTTCCTCTGCTCAGTGCTCTACAGACTGGACATTGACTGAACATGTACTAGGTGGTAGGCCTTGTCTGGGGGCCTGGAGACGAAACGCCCACACAGCCCAGGTCTTCCTGGGTCTCATATTCCATCAGGTGTGGACGAGAGGCCAGGATCAGGGCGAAGGCCCCTCAGAACCAGGCGACCCATGTGTCTCCATCCGTCTCCAGCCCTAATGGAAATCACTTCTGGGAGAGGGGACAGCTGTGGGTGGAGGACCTTCCCGACCTGAGCTGACCAAGGTGACCAGCCAGTGTTGCATTCCGACCCCCTCTTCAGGAGGAAGGCCCGCAGGCTGAAGGTCTCCGTCCTCTGTCATATTTAAGGACAGAAGCCGGCTCTGTTTGGGGGGTTTGTTCCTCCCTATGGAACAATCCAGCAAAGACTCTGCGTGTGTGTTTGTGGGCGTGCAGGAGCATGCATTAGTGTGCCCACAGATCTGTGCACATCTTATTAGACCGTCAGGGCGTTGTGTTGGGCTGCGTTACTCTCCATAAAATGGAGAAATAAAGTCTTCATCGTTGATTAATACTGCTGCTTAAAAATAAGATGCCTGGCCACAGAACAAGAGCCAGACTCTTAGATCCTGAAGGCACTCTGGAGACTTCACTTCTATCAGTCAAAAATGGGCACAGGGAAAAATTCGGTGTAACAAAGATCAAGAGAGGAGGCTCTGGCTGGGCCAGCGGTACACGCCTCTAATCCCAGCCACACAGGAAGCTGAGGCAGGAGGGTTGCAGGTTCGAGGCCAGCCTCAGCTACTTAGCAAGATCCTATCTCAAAAGAAAAAGAAAAAGGAAAAATGAAAAAGTGAGAGGCTGGGTTGTGGCTCTGTGGCAGAGCGCTTGCCTGGCATGTGTGAGGCCCTGGGTTCAATTCTCAGCACCACGTATACATCAATGCATAAAATAAAGGTCCATCAATGTCTAAAGAAAAATTTTTAAAAACTAAAAATGGCTAGGAATGTACTTCAGTGGTAAATCACCCTGGATTCAATCCTCAGTGTAAAAAGAGCAGGCTCTGAAGGGAGCTGCAATTTAAATTTCTGAACTCGCCATTTAAAGGCAGTACGGATTGTTTTGTTCTTAAATAACTTATTTATTTAGGTCTCAGTTTCCTCATCTCTAGAATGGGGAGGACTGCCGTAAAGGCCCAGGCAGGAAGTCCATGTGAACTATTCCCCATAGTGCGCGGTTCCACACGTGCAGGGAGTGTCATTGTTCCCCAGGAGGAAGGGACGTTCTCAAGTCACACAGCCAGTCAGAGGTAAACAGGAAAATAACCAGGGTTCCTCGCTCCCTGGGGTGATTTCTGACACTGCCCCTGCACTATGCCGTAGAAGAACAGCAGGGCAGGTGAGCAACTTCGTTCAGATGTGGGTATAATGGTGCCCTACAGGAAGGGAAAATCCTGTTCTTTTGAGAACTACTGTGACCAAGCACTATTCTGCGTACCCTATGTATGTAGGAGCTCATTTATCTTCAGAGAAACCTACAGGGCATTATTACTGTCCCTGCCCTAGAGACGCAGGCGGAGCCGGAGCTTAGGAGAATACGGCACTGAGCCCCCAGCCGAGCCTTGCTCCACCTGAGGCAGGGTCTGGAGGCACAGTAAACGCAACTGCAAGACAAAAGGACTTGAGAGAAGGGGTGGTGGGTCACTGTCCCTGCTCCCATTGCCGTTTGTGGAAGAACTCGGTATCATTTGAGTGGACAGTGTTGTCTCCCTGTATGGAGAATCCCTAGACAAAGAAGAACCTGCCACCATCCGGGACCAGAATTCCAGGGGAACAAGCCAGGCGCACCCCTTGACGTCAGGGGAAGGAGCTCGGTTTCCAGTGTCAAGTGCCAAATGGTCCAGGAATGAGGAAACCACCCTAGTGTTTCTTATGAACTCCTAGAAGTCATCTTTGTTGGTATAAATGAGATCATTTAGCCTAATTAGTTCCAAGCTTAATTAGCAGTAATTATCCCAACATGGGAGTAATATCCGAGCAGGAAGTGCGGAGTCCTCGATTAGATAGATCTCTAATTGGTGTTACAATATTGTAATTAAAGCGTGTGTGTACGCCTCTGCCGCAGCACGCGATCTGTTTCCTGTCTGATTAAACAGGGAGAACCAGCAGCCCGAGAAGGGGCCAGAATGTGGATCTGACTCACGTAACATGTTAACCCCAGGAAAAGAGGTTTGGACACCTGTCTCTTGGTCCAGGCGAGGGCCCACGCTGAGCTGCGGTCGAGCACTCTTGGGCCAATAGGACGTGCTTTGGGTCTGCTCAACCCTCCTGCTCCACAGAGCGTAAGCTCCACAGGAGGTAGATATTTGGTTGGAAGGTCACTTTGTCAGTTTTTGTACTTTTGAGGATGGATTCAGACAACTCAGGGAAGGCTGTAAAAAGAGTAATCATAGCTATCATTTATTGAGCATTTACTATGTGCCAGATGCTATGCTAAATGCTTTAAATGTCAAAACTCATTAAAAACTTCAGTGAGACCTCTGAGATAACTTGTTAAATTCCGTGTTTTACGACTCTTCTTCCTGGAGGGAAGGAGTTGCTTCCTCTGGCTGAGTCTGGGTGATGCTTCAGCTCTTGCATTGAATATCACTCCTCTGGAGGCTACCTCTGAGCACCAGGCCTGGTTAGTTCCCCTCCAGAGTTCCTCCATCAGAGTCTAATGGCCCATCCTCCCCACCAAACTCTAATCTAACCTCTGCCTCTGCCACTGCTCTCTGCCCAGTGCCCAGCACCTCGTCAAGTGCCAGCAGTATTCAGAAAGACCCTAACCAACTGTCACCCAGCTTATCAGTCACCCAGAGATTCAAACCAGGGCTGTGGGGTTCTCCATCCTGCTTCCTTTCTTTAGGTTAGAAAAATCAAAGGTAAAGTTCCTAGGTAATACAAATATGATCGTGTTCACTTGGGGAAAGGAGAGAGGAATAGACACTTTCTTCCCATTTCAAAAATGCTGTTGTACAATTTTGCCATAGATCCCCTTAACCACTCATTAATATTTATCTGCTTCACGTTCCAACCTTATGTTACAATTTAGAGATTTTTGCCCATAGTCCAATAATTGGTAATTGAATTTAATAACCCTAAGAGAATTGGAATAAACCAGATAGAATTTATGTGCATTTACACATCACTGGATTCTGCAAATTCTTTAAATGTACCTAACACTCTCAGAGTCTGTACTTCAGCAATTACCAGCTCCGGTTTGGGCAAACCTCAAGAATGTTCACTTATTATGAACACAAAATCTGGGGGAATATTTGTCTCGAATTAACTCTGCCAGATGTTTAAATGAAACAGTGCCCCCGGGGCACTGCGGAGGACCAAGAGCAGGCCGACCGGAATGGAGCCCGTGCCTTTTAAACTTGGAGAATCATTGCTGTTAATCTTGGTCGCTGCTGAAACATTCCGGCAAGTGAGAAGCTCGACAAGAATTTCTGCTTACTTTATGAAAACCTATTTATTTACTTACTTATTTATTTTTATTATGATACAAGTTCTCACTCTATAGCCCATGCTGCTCCTAAACTCTTTTTTAAAAAATTTTTTTAATGAATTTAATTTTTCACACAAATGGAGCACAACTTTCCATTTCTTTGGTTGTACATGAGGTAGAGTCACACCATGTGTGGAATCACACCCGTACATAGGGTAATAGTGTCCGTCTCATTCCACCATCTCCCCCCACCCCCTCTCCCCTCCCTCCCCTGGCCCTAAACTCTTGGGCTTAAAGAACCCTCTGCCTGAGCGTCACAAGTGCGAGGACTATAATGCAAGTAGTGATACTCGCGCCAAGTATAAAATCATCACAAAAATCTAAAAGTGAAAAAGCTCCCTTCCAACTCTCCCCCACACCCACCTGCTCCAGAGATGACCAGTTTCGCACACTCCATGCACACACCTTCTCAAAGGTCTGATCCTTAACAGAACACCCTAGTACACAGTGAACACAGAGGTGAGTCAGTTCGCTTCCTCATCCACGGTGCAGAAACCAAAGAACCAAGCTCCGTAAGTCTGCCTTCCCGCAAAAACCATGACGAAACATCTTGCTGATAGACTGGGATCTGAAATCCAGAACTGAGGATGAGAAATGCTGCTCGACTCATGACGATGGTGACGTCATCGAGAATGACTCCTGGACCTTCCTGGGTTTCTGTTTTGACTGATTCTTGAGACGAGGTCTCTATGCTGCTGTTCCTCTCAAGACCAGCAGTAATGACACTGAGGTGCTAGGGCACGGTCACTGCTAGCAGTTTCACTTACTGGAGGAACAAGGTGAGAAAGTGAAGAGCGTTCATGCAGATCTGATACTGTCAGAAGAGAAATGTCCGTTGACATGAAGGGCATCGCTGTCGTATCATCTGTGTGGACAGGGTTGGTGAATCTGTCGGAGGGCTATCTTAGTGCAAGAACATCCACACAACTTCCAGTAGTTATCACACTGAAATTTGGGATTGTTTTTGGCTTTTGAATAGCCAGAAATAACTGTGACAGTAAAATAATTAGATTTACATTTGGGCAAGTAATACTTGACGGGGTTAATATCACAGCAGAATAAGCATCATGAATGATATCCAAAGAGCACACTCGTCAAGGCCATCTTGGCCTATTAGAGTTTCTGGTTAGAATTTATTGAGCCCTGCACATGCTGGGCTTTGTAGAAAACTTGGTGGCCTGTGAACTGATGGTCTTCTTTACCATCTCATTTTATGTATCAAAGATGTGTCTGCATTCCCTGTGGCTTCTTTTTTAATACCATGGGCTCGCGTTGGACTGAGATGGACTGATTTTTGTTGTTGGTGTTGTTGTTGGTGAAGACTACGGAAGGCTCTCATGACTGAGTAGAGCATGATTCTCTTCTGGAAAGTATCTTTGGCAAACCCAAGGTCTGAAGCAGTGCAAGTTCTGAAACCGTCCTCTGACACCATCGTAACTTTGTATCTTTATTTAAAATATTGAGTTCCTGGGGCTGGGGCTGGGGCTCAGGGGTAGAGCGCTTGCCTGGCGTGTGTGAGGCACTGGGTGTGATTCTCAGCACCGCCTATAAAATAAAATAAAAAATAAAGGTCCATCAACAACTACAAATAGAGGTCTATTACAAAAAATATCATGTTCCATTGGGTCCAGAGGGGGCTTATATTTCATCTCCTAATTTTTTTTGGCTTAAAAAATATAAACCTTAGAGCTAAAACCAAATGGGTTTTCCTTCTGTTTCTCTGGACCTTTATTTTTCCATTGGTGATGACCTCCAAGGTCCCTTTTGGTCTGCGGTGTCCTCCTAGTCTACCATAGGAGCTCTGGAGAGCGCTTCCGGTTTTTCTGTGAATGCTCTGTGTGTGCGTGTGTTTTTAAACGTCTTCTTCAGCGTCTTCATGATATCAAGCTGAATGAGCGTGGCCATGATCAACACAAAAAATCAAGACCTGATGTCTATAAGGACAAACTCCAAATGGTTTTAATACATAAGTTAATTGATGATTTCTTCTTTTACTCTGCCTGAATTTGGAAAACCTTCCCCTCACACCTGGATAACAGTTGGAACCCTCCCTCTTGATCCCTTTTCTTTGCCGTCACAGTATTTCTGAGGGCCGTTCTCCTCTCGCTGGCTGAGGACTGTCTGTGTGGCTGACTTCAGTTATTCCCCTCCACTAATAAATTCAGTGGGTACAGCTGCCTTGTAGGACCGGTCTCTGTGATACCCACCTGGTGGGCTTTCCTCCCCTCTTTATCAGATACCTGGCAGGCACTCGGCATTCAGAAGCGGCTGCTGAGCTGCGTTTCTGACCATTCCTACACACGTCCTTCAGACCTTCCTCCCGGGGAGACCTCTGGACTGACTCCAGACCTCACATTCCACAGTCCTTTTGTGCACATGGTTTTCGTCATATTAACTCACCTAGTTATCTGTTCTAGTTATTCCTTTTGAAGTGTAAGGGAAGGGCACCCGGACTGGAGTTAGAAAACTTGGCCCCACCCCTGTTAGCTCGTTACTGAGTGGGAAGGACACTGAGCACTCAGCCTCCCGAGATTTCAGTTATCAACCTGTCAACCAAAAAGCCGGACGGAGGCGTGCGATTGAGCTGGACCGGATGACACCCAGGGTCCTCTCTAGCCTTCGAATTCCGACTCTGGGCTGTCAGTTTCCGAGCAAGATCATACGCTCCTCAACAGCAGAGGGCCTCCTTTTTCCTACTATTTGGAGTAGAAACCCTCTTGACGTTGATGGTGCTTCATAAACTAGAAGATGACCGCCGTTCCACCCCTTCTAGCAAGACAGCGAAACTGACTGTCTGTCTGCTCACCTGTGTCCCGAAGGGGCTCTCAGACCCACCCTGGAGATGCTCTCCTGGCGTGGGCATCGGCAGACCCAGGAGCCGTGTCCGTGGTGCACAGGGCACACCTAGCAGCTCTGTCTCCTAAGTGCGTGTGCGTACGGTCTGTGTGGCTTTCCTCAGTAAGATCATTTCCTGCAAGTCACGAGAGCTGTGTGTGACACGGTTGAAATCCTGTCCCTGAGACGGAGAGCGCACGTGAGCTGACTGGGGCCCATTACCCCAGCGGCACTCACAGGAATGCGAAATCTGGCAAATGTTAACTCGGGAACCGCAGCAGCAGTCAGGAGACCGCCGTCTGCCCACCTTCCTGAACCTACCGCTTTTGGGGTCTTTTCTGATTTTTCTTTCTCGTGGCTTGAGCATTGTTTATGTCTCCCTTTCATTCATTCACAAACAATACCTGGTGTTTCCTGCGATCATCCTGGAAAGCCCGACGTCTAGTTCATTCAGGGCCCAAGTCTTCTCCTTGTTACCTGTTTGTTTATTTATTGGTACTGGGGGGTTGAGCTCACGGGCACTCTGCCTCTGAGCCACACCCCAGCCCTATTTTGCATTCTATTTAGAGACAGGCTCTCACTGAGTTGCTTAGGGGCTTGCCATGGCTGAGGCTGGCTTTGAACCCACGATCCTCCTGAGCTGCTGGGATTATAGGCGCTCGGCTGGCTTCTTCTCTTTTTTTAATATTTATATTTTAGCTTTAGGTGGACACAGTATCTTCATTTTATTTTTATGCCGTGCTGAGGATCGAACCCAGCGCCTCGGGTCGGGCGTGCGAGGCGAGCGCCCCACCACTGAGCCCCAACCCCAGCCCTGGCTTCCCTTCTGCCTGAGCAGTGCCCAGGACATTAGTTCATCCCTCCTGCCCCAAGCCATGGGCCTGAGCATTGGAAGGACTCTGGAACCTTCCGGGAGACTCCGGGGACAGACTCTCACGCACGCAGGCGTCTGTGGATAGAACAGACCGTTCCTGGGTACGGGACAGGCTTGCCTGGGTGAAAAGGGGCGTGGGATGTGCTTCTGTGAGTCAGGAGCGGCACGTTAGATGGAAGAAAACCAACTCCCGTCTGAGTGTATGTGAAGAAAACACTCGACTAAAGGGGAGGAGTTGTGGTCTAGGTCAAAACCACAGAGGAAGGGAAGGATGTGACCACTTTCCTCTTTGTGGGTAAAAGATTCTCCTCTGGCTCACTCAGGGGCTCGTGAGACCGAGTCTTCCTATAGGAGAGTGTCCATCACTCCTACCGTCCACAGAAGCACCACGCACAGTGGTTTAGGTCGATCGCAAAAGCACAGACATGCTATGAAGTACCCCCATTTCCAAACCTGTCGTCTCAAACGTGCTTCCTTATCTTGAATAGAAAAGGAAAAAATGAAACTCCTGAGAAGTAAAAAGGAAGGAAAAGTCCTTTTCCCATAATCCACACCATCTCCCTGCTTGACCGTGATTTTTTGTCCTCCTGATGGCAACCCTAGGAATGTCTGGGCTTGGCCAAGGAGGTGAGCAGTTCTGGTTCCCTAATGCCACGTTTTACAGAGGGCCCGCTGTGTGCTGGGCATTTCCACTGTATCATTTCTAAGGGAGAGGTCTTATTACTACTCCTATTTTTACAGGTGAGAAAACCTAAGTTTTTTTAAAAATGGCCCATAAGTTATACCATGTGACCTTTGAACCTTACACTCAAGTTCAAGTGTGTTTCATGGTAGCACCGGTGCTCTACCCTGCTTCTTTAACATCTGATTTTAGAAGTGTTTCAAGTCACAAACTTGAAATTCAGGTTTATATGGCTAACTATCAAGATGACCCAGAGCAAACTACTTGACCCTTCTCAGGTTTATGTGGTGTGTCTGTCTGGCAGGAGAGTGGTTTAGGTAACTTTGGGAAAGACCTTCTTACTGTCTTTTTATCAGAATTAAGTAAAGCAAAATGTATACAGGCGTAGCCTAGAACCGGCTTACGGTGGGCTCCCCTAAATGGTGACCGGTTGTGCACAGTCAGGTTCTGGAACAAGCTGTGAAATCCTGGACTGGTTAAGGGAGCCCTCC
The DNA here is from genome assembly GCF_052094955.1 of Ictidomys tridecemlineatus. NCBI lineage: Eukaryota > Metazoa > Chordata > Mammalia > Rodentia > Sciuridae > Ictidomys > Ictidomys tridecemlineatus. The sequence goes on along the minus strand of NC_135487.1, from coordinate 132,824,732 downwards.
GTTTACTTAAATTGTCCTCCCTGATTCCTGTCGTCCTCGGATCCAGGCAAAGATGCATCAAGTTGTCACCAGCTGTTAACACTCGGAAGAGAGACACCAGGAGAGACCGTGATCTTTCACAGTCACACAGAGTCCAGGGGGAGCTGTAGAATCCCGTTACTCTAAAGTCTGAAAGCAGAGTCGGGTTGTTTGTTTGTTGTTTTGTTTTGGTTTTGGTTTATCTTTCTTTGGGGGCAGCAGCCAGGGAGACTGGAGGGTAGGAGAAAGGAAGCCTCCGAATGACCCAGCCCCTCTGTGCGCAGGGGTCTGCAGAGGGTTTGATCTCCTGCTTCTTTTTCTGGAGACGCTCAGGGTGGACTGCGTTCAGCTGTAGACTCCAGGTCTCGGCTGCTTTTGATCAGAATTTTTTCCTCCTGTGGTGATGTTGCACGAATTTTAGACCCGGGCGAATTTCAGTGGCCTGGGTCTGTTTTTCATTGCAGTTGTGCCGGGATTTTACATCTAGGTTGAATGTGAAAGCCTTCTCTTTATCTCTTCTCTATTCTATGTGAACTTCTGATTTGGGATTTTTTTCCAGTTTATTTAAGATACAGCATTTGTATATTTCCCTAATGACAAAGTGAGGACTGTTCATGGTGGAGAATCACAACAAAAGGATAAAGGAAGATCCAGCCATTCACGAACAGCCTCCAGAGCTCAATCCACATTTCATTGCATTTCCTTCCATCTCTTCTCTATGCACGTTTCTATCCACATAAACCCTATGTGCATGTGTGCTTTGCAAAACTGGGGTAGAATAATGTACATATTTTGTATCCTGATTTTCCACGTGACTTTGTCATGAGCATTTTTTTTGCATGTGACAAAATATTTATGTCTGTATAATATTTCATCGTATGAACGTACCAAGTGTTAATGTACCATCCCCATTCTGCCAGATGTTCAGGTGCCTCTTTGTATAAATTTCCTTTTGCCTTATAAATTATTCCTTGAAAAGGAATTATTGGAGCAATTAGGACAAGGTATGAACTTTTAATTTAATACTTAAAAAGATATTTGTTCCTGATTATTGTCATACCTACAAGCCTGTGTATGGCCTTATTACAGTCTAATTACTAGAGTTATACCATGTGACCTTGAACCTTAAAATCTAATGCCAAACTGTTTTCCAGAAATGTGACTCTAGTACAGGAGATGGCCCAGTATATAGTAAAACACGAGGACCAGATCTGTCCTGTGGCTTGTTTTTGGACAGCCCATGAGCTCAGGATGTTTTTACATGTTTAAATGCTTAGGACAAAACCAAAAGAAAAATAATATTTCATTACACATGAAAATTAAGTGAAATTCACATTTAAGTGTCCATAAAGTATTTTTGGATCACCACCATTATCATTCATTGACACACTGTCTACGGCTACTTTCACCCGACAGTGTAAGGGCTGTGTAGTATCAACATATACTGTATGGCCTGTAAACCCCCAAATACGCACTATCTGCCTGCTACAAAAATACTTTACGACTGGTCACAGTGGCACACACTTGTAATCCCAGCAGCTCGGGAGGCTGAGGCAGGAGGATCCAAGTTCAAAGCCAGCCTCAGAAACTTAGTGAGGCCCTAAATAACTTAGTGAGACCCTGTCTCTAAATAAAATATAAAATGGGCTGGGGATGTGGTTCAGTGGTTAAGCAACCCTGGGTTCAAGCCCTGGTACCAAAAAAAAAAGACACAAAACACCAATTTAATGATTCTTGCTTTAGTGTGCAATCCTACAAGCTGCTATGAGAGTGTTCCTTTGACACATACATCAACACTGAACACTGGAATTCTCTTTTTCGTTAATTTAAGCAAGTCAACAAATATTTATCAAGTATTTTCCATGTGCCAAGTCCTCATGGAAAATTATGTGTAGTTCTTTGATGAGTAGTTATAAGTTTTTTTCCATGAGTTCAAGAGAATTTTTAAAAATATTTATTTATTTATGTATCTTTAGTTTTAGGTGGATGCATTAGCTTGTTTTCATGTGATGCCGAGGATCGAACCCAGTGCCTCATGCATGCTAGGCGAGCGCTCTACCACGGAGCCACCACCCCAATCCCAAGAGAATTTTTTTTTTTTATTAATACTGTGTGTGTGTGTGTGTGTGTGTGAGAGAGAGAGAGAGAGAGAGAGAGAGAGAGAGAGAGAGAGAGAGAGAGCAAAAGAAAGGAAAAATTGTTAAATTTCTACTAAGGCATTTATATCTTTCATATCTCTTTGTATGAGCTCTTGATATACTAAAAATTTTAATTTATTTTCAGTTACATTTGGAATATTTTAGTTTCCACTATGTTGTCTGACTTTCATGATTATTTTATATACAGAATTTTACATTTGTATGGAATCAAATCTATTCAATTATTTTTGCCTTTGATTTCATTCTCAGAATCTTTCCCTGTCCCCAACTTTAGATACATATCCACCTATATTTTCTTCTGTTTCTCCTGATTCATTTTTTTATCGTTATCTCTTTAATCACTCTGGATTTTTTTTTAATTGTATGGCATGAAATGAGGATCATAGATTTTCTCCCTCAAGTAGAAGAATCACTCCAGTATCATTTGTGAAGTCATCCTTCCTTTCTCCACTTACTTGTGATCATCACCTTTTCTAAACGTATGCATCCTGGGATGTGTTCTTGGCCCGCATTCCAGTGGTCTTCAGGGGCGCGCGCGTGCGTGTGCGTGTGTGTGTGTGTGTGTGTGCGTGTGTGTGTGTGTGTGTGTGTGTGTGTGCGCGCGCTGATTCCCTGTGGTGTCCACCTTTATCAGGTCCTCACAGGACACAGACCCTGGCTGGATTTCTGATTTTTCAGCTCCTTTTTCCCAGGTGTTACCCCTTTGCCATTGTCCCTTCTCCTGGTCATTTGGTCAGGAATGCAGTGTGAGCCTGTCTTCCAAAAGTCCACAAACAGTAAGAAACCTTCCCACAAATCAGGAGAGAAGAGCCAGGGCCAGGCCTCCGCGTAGGTGAACCTGAGCCACAGTGCTCCTCCTCACCACTCCAAATGATGACGGCCTGCGCCTCGGCCGCCAAGTCGCCTCAACTGGCATGAAAAGAGCAAGTCTCTGGCAGGGGTTCCCAGAAGGGCCGTTACATGATGCAGAGCCCCTAACCTTCTGTTAATGGCTCACCCCAACCTGCCCTGGGTTCACAGTGGAGTTATTTCATTTACCAGGTGTGAAAATGGGATTTTACCACCGAGGAGGGGAGTTGCTGCCGATCAGGCCTGCTCTTTGGGGGAGCGGAGACTGTGATGGGATTTGTTAAAAGAGATTTGCTATGCATGGAGCATGTAATTAGAGGTGTGCTCCTCTGGAGCTGGATCTGCCCTCTTTGTCGTTTGAGGGTGCTTCCCCTGTCAGTGTTTCTGTCTGACAGCCTTCTTGCCGTGTGGGTTGCACACATCTGATCCAGGATCTGAATATTTTATACGGCACCATTCTGCCAAGAGGCGGACCTCAGGGGTGTGACAAGGAGCACAGTCTAAGAAGATGGTGGGGACTGCCTGCAGTTTGTATGTGGCTGGTAGTCACATGTGTGATACTAAGAAGTCAGAAAGGATGATAAAGTGATTTTCATGTTAGTTAACTGCTATATAGTCTGAGCCTTGATTTGGTGGAGGTATGAGGGTCACTCTAAGACCTTTTAATGAGAGAACTCTTGAAAAATCAAGATTTTAGACTTAATTACTGGTTGTTAGGAGACTACACAGACAACCTCAAAGTTAGTACCTGGTTAATTACATTTGCTCTTAAAAAGGAAAAAAGACACCTTGTTTACTATCATGGTGAAAGGGGGCTGGATTTATTATTGTTCAGCATTTCTAGCACACTGTGTTCTTGCCGAGACGTTCAGACTTATTTATGTATGTATATTGGTTGCTCTTTGCAGCACTCCCAAGAGAGGAGTGGGTGATAAGTTTTATTACTGTCTGCTTTTCCAACAAGAAAATGAAAAGGGAGCTCCCGGAAAGAGAAGGAATTGCCTGAGTTCACAGCTCAGAGCTGCTGCCACCTTTTAGGGGATCCTCAACAAATCGGTGATACAGTCAGCCCGGGCACCCTCCCCGGCCTGAACTTAGCGCTGATGTGCCCCCTTCCCACGTGACCACAGTGGGAGGCTCACTCAAGATGAAAACCCTCCGCGTGGCTTTTCCGTGCTGGGCACTTGGTGCCTGAGCACGTCACCTGCCTCACCAGGTCACCGGATTCCCCACGGCCAGCTCGGATCCCCGAGGTCCGGGGTGACTCCGCCTCTCCACCCACTTCTGCTGCCCAGCGAGCCACAGACAATCTGCCACCAGAGACCTCTGACCTTCCTCCCTTCTTCTCCGCCGGCCACTGCTGGTCAGCCCTCCTGGCTCTATGTGTTCCCACACGTTCCCTCCGGATCCTTGTGTCCCCTGAGCTGCCTGAAGGGGTCTGGATGGAGGCCATCTCCACTGGGCCCCTTCTCGGGAGCCCTGTGAGTGCGGCTCTCCCTCTGCCCTCAAAGCCCCTCTTCCCGCCTCCTGGGCCCGAGTCCGAGAGCCGCTGTGGGCAGGGCGGGGCAGCCTGCGACCCGAGAGGCGGACAGGGCAAGTTCCCAGCGGGACCGGCGACTCCGCAGCCTGGGAGACCCTGCGGCGAGGTGGCCGGGAAAGGGCTGGGCCTGGAGCTCCCCCCGCGCCCCACCCGTCTCCAAAAGTCAAAAACCTAAAAGCCCGTGGAACCCGAGACCCAGGGGTCCCCCGAGCAGTCCCCACCTGGGGGCGAGGCACCCCTCACCCCCGGCGCCTCTGGGGGGAGCTGACGGGTTGACCAGGTCCCAGGTCCACGCTGGCCCCTGGTGTGCCTGGCCCCGTCCCCTCCTGTGACAGTGCCCAGCTTCGAGCAGCCTCTTCAGAGGGTGGCCAAGGGACAGGAGGCAAACTTCTTAGCGACAAAGTCCAGGTCCCTTCGCCACCCAGCCCCGGGGCCAGGTGCAGCCCGGTCCCCTGCCCCGCACACCGCCGCGCGCCCTCCCCCCAGGCTGACCCTGCTGGACTCTGCTCGCCGGTCACTTCCTCAGCGACACGGTCGTCACCCGCAGTCCCCCGCGCCCGCAGGACTCAGTCACCTCCTCCTGCGCGTCCCCAGACCCTGGTAACCCGGGGGAAAGCCCCAGGCGCTCTAGGGGGCGTCCACCTGCCCCCGGGCTCCGGGCGGCCAAGGGCCGGGGCTGCGTCCCCTGGACCCCGCGGGCCTCGCCGCTGCCGCAGGCCACCCCTGCCCGGGCCACCTGACTCTGCACTGGTCCTGGAGGCTCTGCTCCCGGAACCTGTCTCCTCCCCTCCTGGACGGCAGACACCCCGGGGGTGGGGATGTGGAGGGTCTGCGCCCGCGCCGGCCTGCCCCTCCGCGTGGCCCGAGGTCAATAAACATTTGTCTAATTGAATCGTAGGAGGTTGTGCTCAGCGAGCTGCTAAACCACCCCGTTTAAGGGTTAACTAATAACACTCGGCGAAGTTCTTCTCCTTTGGGGGCATTTGCATTTTAATGGGAATCTTAAAAACCCAAAGGAAATGTTCTCTAATGGTGGGATTTCAGGCATGGGAGGGAGTTTGTTTTTTTTAAAATGGTGCTAGATGGGGACTAGGAAAAATTCCTCCAGCCCAGGGTTCTTAAACTTTTCTCTGCTGTGGGTCCTTTTAGCAATCTGGTGAAGCCTACTGATAGGATATTCTACTGATAGAATGATGATTTTAAACACAAAATCAAATACATAAGATTACAACTACAAAAAACAGTTACAATGATCTAAATATTCAAAGCATCAAATTTGCGATACATATTTGTATTGCAATACAAGTAATACATATTGAGATACAGATATTATTTATGCTTCTTTATTAAAACATTAATAAAGTCTACTGGCAGGTTTGATAACTACTGTAATTTTGTCATAGTGATGACTATCATTGCACTTGGAATATCTGTGATTGTATTGGTAAAAAAAGAATTGCAGACTATTTATACCATCTTATTCTGTTGCCTATATTTATGATTGAAGAACATGATCAAGGTCAGTTAGAAGTTTGGGAAAACTTGCCTTCGTCCCTTCTTTAGTCTTCATCCCCAGTTTAGGGCTTGGGGTTTAGCTCAGTGGTAGAGCCGTTTCCTGGGGTCCCATCTCCAGCACAGACCGAGACCAGCACTGCTTAGCTGACAGACCTGGTGGTCCAAAGTCAGTGCTGTTCCCAACCTAGACTTTCTTTCCTTCACTCCTTTGCCTCTGTACCTGAAACTCCCAGGTTCTTTTTTTCCCACATTTTTATTGGTGCACTATAGTTGTACATAATGATGGGATTTGTTACATATTTGTACACGCACACAACATAGCAATGTAATTTGGCGAATATCACTCCCCCACCCTGCCCCAGATCCTTTTTACCCTTTATTTCACAACCAAGGACAGTAATGATTGGGTTTTCCCTCCACTAGCTGAGGATTTGAGATGTCAGGACTTGGGGGAAAGAGAGGATCTCTAGTGCCCTGGCCTGGGAGGATCCCCTCTTTGAAGTCTTCAAGCTTGGGGCGGGGCAGGAGGAGGAGGGTTTGCCCCAAATTCAGAAGAGGGAAATAAGTTGCAGGATTTCTCCAAGAGTCTGGACAGGCTTTTTCTAACTTCAGAAGTGTGTGTTAGGGTCAAAGAGCCTGATTGCAGGGGTGGTCCAACATAATATCCATCTTGGTAGTTAATGAATCATCATTGCGTTGCTCTTGAAACTCCATGTTCCCTATTTCTAATTTGGATAAAATTGCTTTTAGCACCAAAATGCAAGGGACATATTCAGTCCATTCACAGTTATCTTTGTGTATTTTAATCCCTTCAAGGCAATTTCCCCCTAGACAGCTTTCCCCTACTCTTGAGGGGCACATACCTCTGCTCTCAGTGGATATGAGCTTTGAGAATACAACTAAATTTTATGATTGGCTGGATTTGTTGTTACTCAAGTGAGTACCGTATCAGCTCAGCCGTATTACCATCACTGCCCCTAAGTGTAGTGACATGGAAAAGTATTGCCCTTGGCATCTTCCTGTTCTCCTGCAAACATCTGCTGAGCTCATTCGTTTTTATGGCTTCGGCTCTCACCTCTGTAACCCTGGCCTACTCTCTCCTAGAAGGACGTCTCTGCTTCCCTGTCTGGCTGTCAATCATAACCCTAAACTTAACTCTCTTCTCCTTCACAAATCAGCTTTACTTTTCTGAAACACCAGCTTGACTGAAGTATAATTTATATATCATAAACTGAACCCACTTTAAGCATTATGATTCAATGATTTTTTTTTTGTAAATTTACAGTAAATTTGTATCCATTGCCAAAATCTGGTTTTAGAATATTTGTTTCGCATGAAAAAGAACCTTATATCCATTGGTAACCAATCCTCATTCCTCCTACCTGAACTAATTTGCTTTCTGTCTATATAGGTTTTCCTTTTTTAGACAGTTCATATAAATGAAATCATACAACATGTGGTCCTTTGCATCTCACTTGGTATAGTGATTTTGAGGCATTTCCATGTTGTAGTAAGTATCAGTGGTTCATTCCTTATGGCTGAATAATATCTCACTGTATATAGCTGTACCGTCTTTTATTAATCGAGTCATTGGTTGATGGACATTTAGGTTGTTTCCACTTTGGGGCTAATTAGGAACAATGCTGCTATGACTATTCACATATAAGTGTCTGCATAGACATATTTTAACATTTATTTATTTGTTTTTGTAGTTGTTTACTTGTCAGTATTCCTATTTTTGTTGCTTCCTCAACTGGACTGTAAGATTTCTTCAGCTCCTGTTGGAACTCTCGTCCTACTTCTTTGGCACCAGACACATAGTAGGTTCTTATCAATTCTTGTATGATAAATGGTAAGAAAGCAAACAGGAAAAGTCATTGTGAAATTTTAAGCCAGCGGTTCCTTGAGCACCTGTCCAGCACCCTCTACTAGAGGACTGACTCTGAGTAAAATTACTAATTACAAAACACAGCCCAGAGTAGAGAAAGGGGTGACTGATGAGGAGCCCCAGATCAAGGCCAGCACTGTGTAGGTTAGTAGGCCTGTCTTTACGGGCACAATGACCTTGTTTCCCTCATCCCTTCGTGGCATCTCTCTTCAGTTTCAACCCCTTCCTCCAATCCCAGAAAGCCCTCTGAGTGTGTCGCCTCCTGCCTTGAGTTCTGGGGAAAGGTCTCCAAGCTTCAGAGTCAGCCTTTTCTTTCTTCCCCACAATATTCCCTCAGTGCAGTTAGCAATCAAGGAGGACAGAGGTGTGGCCAGATAACTTCTTAAAACAAAACAGAGTTAACCCTTTATTGTGCTGTCTGCCCAAGGGCTTGGGGAAGTGGCATCTTAAACCCAAAGGTATGAATTTCTAGTGGCAGAATTTAAAGGGGCATGTCAGGAGCATTAAAAAGACGCTGGTGATTGACATAGGCATGAGAATAAGTGATGTGTTAGGGTGGTGGATGGCCCCTAAAATCTCCCCTACAGTCAGGTCCACTTTGGGTAATAATAGTAACCAGGACATCAGTAATAATAATAACCAGCATTTGTCGAATCCTTCCTATGTACCAGGCTCTGCTGGCTCATGTTTCTACATAGTGGCTCATTTATTCCCCTACTGCTGCAGGTGGAAAATGCCACTTGATGAATCCTAGTATTGTTAAGTAATTTTTCTAAGGTCACACAGCTTACTAATGGCAGAGCTGGGATTCAAAACCAGGCAGTCTAACCCCTTATAAGCATCCTGGGAAAATAGAGGAACAAACTTCATGAGAAAGACCTAGCTACCATCCCTGTCATCCCTGTCATCATCACAGTGGACAGGGGGCTGTCCTTGTCACATGCAGGGCACTGCATGCAGTGCTGAGAAGACAGAGGCCTCTGCCCCTGCCTGTTGGCACCAACCTGACCTTCAGGCCACCTCCAACACGTGCACCTCCAAGGAGCAGTTTTTGCTCATCTCTTCCCCCTCAAATATCTCTTCTGACTGCCGTTTCACTTGTGCCTCTGCCATTTACGCTCACTGTCACACTGTGGTGGTCTCCACACACTGTCACACTGTGGTCATTTCTACACTGTCACCCTGGGTCCACAGCCCAGCCTGGCGTGGTGCTGAGTCCTTTGCCTGGTGACTCCTATGCTTCTTTAAGATTCTGCTCAGGTTTGTTGGCATTCCCTACCCTCCTATTGGATAGACACCTCTCTTTTCTATGCCCCCAACCCCTGGTATTTCTCCATATCATAGCACTTATTATAATTGTTTATGAATGTTTACGTGTCAGTATTCCTAACTAGATAGATCCCAGATCCCAACATCCTGGAACATGTCTTAAGTTTTTTGAATTTCATTCAGTTCTTTGCACCTGCCACACACTGGATGCTTACTAAAAAACCTTCTTAAAACACATGAACCATCCATGCAAGGATAGAATCTCATGTCTGATTCATTTTTTGGATCCCAAAGATGCTATGCACTTTATAGATGCTCAATAAACATAACAAAAATAAGCTGTTCAAAAGCAGGCATGAGATTCCACTCACAGGATATGGGGGAACTGTGGGACCTACAGTAAAAACTGGATGATATTAAACATTTGCATATTTAGGCTATGTTTAAATTGATAATATAAACAACTACCACTAAAATGGATGAGAAAGAAAAAAAGGGTTTTTTGTTTTGTTTTGTTTTTGCTTAAAGTTTCTTGATTAATAAAATGTAGCTCAATATTTAAACCCAAATCCATATGACTTTAAAGCCAGTGTTGTTTCTATTACACCGTATTGTTAGGATCTTAGAGTAGATGGGTCCTGAAGTATCAGTGTGGCTTGAATAATTCTAGAGGAAAAGACACTGCATGAACTGGAATAAGAGATGTGGATAGGTCTTTAGGGAGATCTATCTGGAGAAAGCACGTGGACTCAACTGGTCAGGGAGAAGCAGGGACATTGTTGTGACAATCCCAATCTGGAAACAGAAAACAGTAAATCCATTTAAGAAGGAATTTGTGGATATTGGTGACTGAGAAGATCCATGGACAAGAGGAGATTTGGAGTCAGGATTACTCACAAAGTTTTGGGTTAGGTGGAAGACAGGAAATTCAGGGGGGAGACTTTGGAAAGAGGGTGATTTTTTTTTAATATTTATTTTTCAGTTTTCGGTGGACACAACATCTTTATTTTATGTGGTGCTGAGGATGGAACCCAGCGCCCCACGCATGCCAGGCGAATGCGTTACCGCTTGAGCCACATTTGTTTTGACAGGTGAAGTCCCTCTAGATGGGCGAGGAGCAGATAGATATGCAGGGTTAAGTTCAAATTAGACTTGTAGGTGTGTTGTTTAGACTCTAAGAGGTGATGGCCAAGTGGGGAAACTGGAGAGAGGGGCTGATCAGAGAACTGAGGAGTCTAAGGAACACCGATAGTTTGGAGATAAAAGAAGTGATTTGAATCAATAAAGAAGACAAAACATGAATATCATCACTTCTTAGAATTCAGAGTTAAAGGGAAAAAAGGTCTTCATTAGGCGGATTTGGCCATTAGGTTTGGTCTTATTAAAGAGAACATTTCAGAGTGGTTGGGTTATTGACAGGAAGGAAAGAACTGTGGTGGCAGCTTCTATTTAAATAAGTTTGGAGTAAAAAATGGGGAAATGGAGTTTGCTATAGGAAGGATTTTACTGAAGACACTGAAGCAAAGGGTAGGTAGGCACTGGAAGGGAGAAACTGAGCAAGGCCCTTCAGGAGTGGAAAGAGAAAACAAAGTTGGTCCTGCAATACAGAGGAGTATGGATAAAATTTGAAATAATTTCCCTGGAATATGTCACAGGCAACAGTAAGACTCCATAAAACGAATGCCAAGTGATAAGAAATGGAGTTCAGTTTGTTTCATTGCTTTGGTTGGGATTCGCTTTCTTGGTTTCTTGTCTGGCAGCCCAGGAGGGAAAATGTGGGTTCATCTCAGCGTTAGGCGTTCCCATTGCTGCAATGGTGGACGGTCCTGCATATAGCTAGATAGTAGCCTATCTAGCTACTGTGGCTATGAGAGCAACCTGGATACAAACCAAAAACGTGAAGTCAACATTGAAATGGTTGAGAAGCAATTCAGGAGAAACTGGGAAGAGGTTGATCTTGCAAAGTGGGAAGAGTACAGCAGCAAATGCAGAACTTGGAAGAATAAAATCATTTTTTTTGTCTCCTAGGTAAATCTAGAAGGAAATCAAATGAACTAGGAGGGGCACTTTCCCAGCTTGTGGGAAAGCAGTAAAGAATAAGAAATGAAATAATAAATCAGTAGAAACAGAGGGGGAAGAGGGAAGGGGGAGAAGAACCAATGTAAAGACCTGGTATGAAGCTCAATCAATCTGGGGAGAAATGGTCGCAGCTCATGGGACACTTACTGAGTCTCATGCTAAGCCATAATGGACCACACAGTGGAGTCTGAAAAGTGGGGAGGGCATCAGCACTGAAATTTCAGTCATTTAAGACCCAGGAAAGTGGCAGGTTGAATGTCACAGAGCTTGAATCTTCTAAGGCAGAATGACAAGAGTTAAGAGGCACAACAGTATAGGTTAAGCATGAAAATAAAGGAGGGAAATATTGGTGAAAACTTCTCAAGAGATGGGAGGTCATCTCACAGATCCACCAGAACACAACAAACAGGGTGCCTCCAGTTCCCAGATGGGGGAAAGCACATCTGTCGTGCCACACAACAGTACCCAACCTCTCACACATGGTTCCAGGTGAAGCTACGGGAGGAAGGAAGGGGAATGTTGATTTCTACCTTACACAGAGACAGCTGGTCCCACATTCCCCAGCAGGAATGAATCACTGGCACTCCCCCATGGCCCTCAGTGGACTGGTGAAAGTCAGGGCAAGGAGATGGGTTTCTCTAGTCGCGGACAACTCAAAGAAGAAATGATTTCCTGCCTATGTTATTCCAGCAGCACAAAAGGCAGGAGATGCCATTCCATTCTAACCCTTCAATGGGAGTCAGTATGACTTCCTGGGTAGTCTTCCTTGGCACTGAGATTCACTAGCTTTGGTTTGGACAGTGATGTAGATGAACTGGTCACAAGTAGTACAAGCAGCAGGGACCCATGGCCAAGCTGAGGACTCTGACCATGGGAAGAATTCATTAGAGCCTCTTGAGTGGGCTCAACCTTTCTCAGTCTTAATCTCCTTGTTCCTAAGGTAGAGCTTCATGTTCTTTCCACAATTGTAAGTACTGTTAGGAATGAACAATCCTGGGAAATTAGAACCGTGCTGTGGAGTGTTGAACTTAAATTCTAATCCCTAACAGAGAGCGTGATCTTGGCAAATCACTGGACTTCCAGGTCAGCATTCTTATCTGAGAAATGGAATGGAGTTCCTTCCAATTCTAATATTCAGGCATGTTTATCAAGAGCTGAGGAAACAAAAGCACTTATTCCTTCAATTCAAATTGTAGTGTACAGTAGAAAGACTGGAGGCAAACCTAAATAATAACACAAATGCTATGTAGGAAGTAAGGAGCAAAACTTCCGCCTCCCATGTTTGCAATCAGCAAATGCTTATTTATCATCCCTGAGAAGCAAATTTCAGTAGCTAAGAAAGTCAAAGCTAGGTTTCTTTAGTGTCAAAACCCTTTTTTTTAAAAGCAATTTTACCATTTGGATTTTTTAAAAAATTCCTTATCTTAGAATTTCTACAGTAGCAAAAACAGTTTGAAGCATTTATTTATAGGATGCTTTTAAAAATGACTTCACCATTATCCATTAGTGTTCACACACACACACACACACACACACACACACACACACACACACACACACAGTGTCAGATCCTTGTATACCAAAATAGAATTCTTTCTCAAGTGACATGGAAAGGAATGGAAGTTAAAAAACTTAGAAGGCAAATATTCTAGTAAAATAAACTATTTAATAGAATAAACATTTTAAAATATTTCCATCCCATGTGTATTACAACTAAATTAATGTTACTACTGAGACTCTAATCTTTAGATTTTGTGACTTTTAGCATGCTTAAGTTCTTCTTTTTCCCTTACAAAACATTCATTTACTTTGGTTGCACAGAGCATGCTACAATTCTTGATATTATACCTTTTATTCTAGCGTTCTACACTTAATACTCCTTTGTATTTTTGTTCCAATAACAAAAATAATTTTGAACTCTGACACATAAGACTGCATGAGGGTTTAATGCCTAGCAAAAACAGTTAAGAATATTTAATTTGTGTCGTTATGAGTGTTGTGAGCTTGCTGAGCAGAGGTGATCTAGTCTGGAAGACCCCAATCTAAGGCTTATTTTGGCAGTGTTTTTTACTGAAAGGTACCATCTGATCTATACACCCTATGAGTCCTTCTTTCCACCTACATTGGAAATCCCAAATGTGTCTTGCATGTTCTGGGTTTGGTTGTCTTTCTCTTAGATCTGTGCCATACCTGGCTCCCCCACCCCCAAACATTTAAAGAAGTTCTTAGCTATGTTACATCACATATTCTATAGACAAAACTTGACCAAAAAGCATTTTAATTATTCCCTGTTTGGAATCCCTCACTTGCTCTTAGGTTTCTATTGTTTACAACCATTATTGGTTTCTTATTTATATCCTCAGTCACAACAGAAGACAAAGAGAAAACATCTTGCTAAAATTTTCCATAGGATCTTTGCGGGGGAGGTACGGCATAGAAACTTACATGGCCAGTTAGGAGTTTTAAGTGGTTTGGAAAGCAGTGAATCACAATTCTTTACCACAGACCTATTCCTTAAAAGGGTGCCCCAAGGAAGGTTTCCTATTTGTAGACAGGGAAATTGACACAGAAGTCGGTATCCCGGTTAAAATCATGGGTAACAGAAGCCAGAGAAGAAAACCTACCTAGGTCTTTTAGTGGGCTGCCTGCCTGTCCTTTGGGGGAGAAACTCGGCACCTTCTAACCTGGGCAGACTTCACCTAACGGAGTTCCCAGAGCTGTTGGGCCAGTGCACCGAGGTGCAGAAGCACAATCGCCGAGATGAGCGGCGTGTATGGGGGGGGGGGGGCTGCAGAGCAGCAGGTGTGCCATCGCGACCGCTCGGCAGCCCCAGGGCCGCGCACACCCAAGAGCACTCGCCCAGGGTGAGCTCGGATTCAGCCACACGCTGAAGCACGGAGCCTTCACTTCCTTCTGAGAACAGTGCCCTCTAAGCAGCCCTCGCTTCTCCGCGCACAGTGCCGGGCCGCAGGCGCTGACCTCCCTCCGGAGGCGGGGCGCGTACTGCGGCCGGGAAGTGACTCCAAGCCCCGGACCGAGGGCCCCCTGAGTGGCTCCAGGTAGCGCTGCCCGTGCGGGCGGGGCGGGGCCGACGGGGAAGGACACCCCGCCCCCGGCGGCAGGACCCCGCGAGCATCGCCCCGGCGCGGGTGGCGGGGTGCGACCCGGGCCGAGGTGACGGGAGGCCGGAAAGGGCTGGGCCGAGCGCGCCTCAGGTGCGGGGAGGGGCCTCCAGCTCGGGCCGGACCTGGAGCCGCTCGCCACCGCTTTCGGCCAAAGATGGCCCGGCCCCACGCTGCCCTTCCCCCTCGTCGCCTTTCCCGTCTCCTCCGGCTGCTCCCAGGGCGGCGGGCGGCGCCGGGGCTCCGGGAGGGCGCGCGGGAGCCGGGTGCGGGAGAGGCCCGCCCACCCCACCGCCCGCGGGAGGCGCTTTCAGCTGAGAAAGAGGGCTCTGCCACTTTAAGGTGAGGAGTGGGCGTCGCCTCTGGCCGGGTGACGGGCTGGGAAGGGGACCTGGCGGGCGGGTCCAGGCCAACCCGGAGGCGGTGCCGGTGGGGCGGTCCGTAGTAAAACGTCGGGGGCGGAGAGGGGGTGAGGCGACGAGGCTGCTGGGGGGCGGGGTCGGGGCGGGGCCTCCGCGGGAGGGCGGGGTGGAGGCGGCGGGGCTGGTGGTGGGCGGGGAGTGGGCGGGGCCTCTGAGGGAGGGCGGGAGGGCTGGAGGCGGCGGGGCTGGTGGTGGGCGGGGAGTGGGCGGGGCCTCTGAGGGAGGGCGGGAGGGCTGGGGGCGGCTGGGGGCGGGGCGGGCCTCCGCGGGAGGGCGGGGGGAGGAGCGAGCGGCCGGTGGGTACCATCGCGCGCGCTCCGGGAGGGGCGCCGGGGACCTTCCCCGGAGGGGGCGGCCCTTGGCGGCGCGGGGCGGGGCGGCCCCTTCCCCCGCCGGGCGGGATGTCGGCCGGGGAGGGGCGGCTGCGCCCGCGTCCGAGGCGGGGCCGGCCGTCCCTTCGGCGGCGCGGCGCGGCTGGGGGAGGGCCGAGGGGAGGGAAGAGGCGGTCCCGGGCGGGGGAGCCGGAAAGGGGGAGGCGCCGGCGGACAATGGAGCCTATGTGTGCCCGCGGGAGGGGGACGGCGCCGCCGCCGCCGGGGGGAGTCGCCGCGCCGCCGCCGCCGCCGGCCCCGGCCCCCCGGGGCTGAGAGCCGCGCGCCCCGCCCGCCCGCCGCCCGCGCCCCCGCCCGCCTCAGGGTGAGTGGCCCCGGGAGGGAGGCGGGCGCGGGGCGGGCGGGCTGCGGCCCGGGGGCCGGGCGGGCGCCCGCGGGCTGCGCCGGGCCGGGCGGGCCGCGGGCCGGGGAGGCCGGGGACGCGGGGCGGAGCGCGGCCGCGGCGGGAACCCGCGACCCGGGGGCGTGCGGCGCGGGAGAGTTCGCGGGCCGCGGCGGCGGGGCGGCGGGCGGGCGCGAGGGGCGGCCGGCAGGTGAGGTCGCGGCGCCCCGGGCGCCCGCAGCGGAGCGGCGCCGCCTTCCAAAGTTGCCGCGACTATTGAGATGTCACCGGTGAGTGTCGGTGGGGCTGGCGAAACGGAGACGCCCCCCGGAGAGCACGCAGGCCGGCCCTCGGGTCCCCAGGGAGGGCCGAGGCCTGTGACAGTCTCGCTGGGGGCCTCCAGGAGGAGGCCTGAACCCGCCCTCCCGGAGCCTGGGCTTGGGGGGCTAGGAAAGAGGCTGAAGGGGGAGCCCCGGGGCAGCCCGGGGCCAGCGAAGTTACCGGACCAGGGGACCAGGGGACCAGAGCCTTAGCCGAGTCTCCAAGGTGAGCCAGCAGTGACGCCAGTCACCTGTGTCGGGTGGACCCAGGTGGCTCCGTGCAAAGAGCAGTGAGGGGCTGGGAAGCCACCTTTGGTCAGTGTTCTGTGATGAAGTATCTGTTAGCATTTGATTTATTAAGGAATTAAATGTCTGTCTGTTTGTTGTACCAGGAATTGAAGGCAGGGGGTACTCAACTACTGAGTCACATCCCCAGCCCTTTTTTATTTTTCATTTTAAGAAAACGGTCTCAATAAGTTGCTTAGGGCCTCAATAAGTTGCTGAGGCTGGCTTTGAACTTTAGATCCTCCTGCCTCAGCCTCCTGAGCTTCTGGGATTTACAGGCACCCACCACCATGCCCGGCTGAATGTTTGTTCTTGAGGCAGAGATTTGGGCTCTTGTGCACTGAGCACAAAGTGATGAATCAGAATTAGCAGACAGAAAGTCTAAGTTGTACAATAGTTGACAAGTGGAAGGAGGGGACAAAAGAATGTTAGATAGTAAGACTTCATGTGTTTAGAACCTGTGATTGTGGAGACAGTGCAACATGATTGTTTGATTCCCAGTGAGTGGGAAGTTTAGCAAGGAAGAAATATTTGTGTATATAAACATAATGCTCCTAAATAAAAATTTAAGACAGTCCTCTTTATTTACTCCTGAAAAAGACCTAGACTATTAGAGGGGTAAATAAAAGGAGCTGTTAGTTAACTGGTGGTTCCATTAATTGTTTGATGGTTGGATAAGAAGAGAAAATCTAAAGTTTTAGAAAAGTTCACAGAGTGGGGGGTGTGTGTGTGACATTTGGTAGTTTTATGACCTAGAGATTTGGTATTGAACCATTAGCATGTTCTTTTGTAATAACTGTACTGAATTTAAGGTGATAATAGGATAGACAGACATGACATGGAGGTAATTGGCTAAAAGATGAAATTAGAGTTTTCATGTAGTTCTCTTTTTATAAGGCAAGTAGTACATAACTGGCCCTTGTGCAAACCATTCTTAACTTGGATGTTTAGATGACTAGCAGAAGCAAAAAGTACTTGTATACATTGAAATTTATTGTATGAGATGTTTCCCCCTTAGCCTTCAGAAGTGTCTGCTCTTGTAAATTAAAAGAAAATACTCTGGGTTTGTGGGAGAAAAAAGAGAGATTTCACAAGCGTGTAATCAACTAAATATTTGATCCTGGTGGCTTGGATCAGTGGTTAAAGCCTGAACGTGGAACCCTTAGCTCTCCAGTTGCTTCTGGTGACTTTGAACAAATCTCTTGTTATTCTCCCATCTATGAAATGGTAATGCTAACCGCTCGAACCACACATAACTGCATTTCAGCGTATCAAGTTAATGCTTATCTGCAAAGTACTTTGAACACCTCTGAGAATGAGGTTATGTAGTCTTAACTTTTTCTCACCTCTACAAAATTACCATCTCACTAGCACACTAAATTCAGCTGTTGTAACAATTATAGCAACAAGCTTATCAAGCTGTCTTGTTCTGTTTGAGCTTTGGTTTTATATTAATTTTGAAAGGTACTACCTCTGTCCATTTAGTGGCAAGGTAGGAATACTGATGAAAATTGCAGAAATGTAAGCAAAGGTCACCAAGAGAGATTGGAAAGACAGATGCTGTGAGTACTCACCTAGGCTTTGCTAACTCTGTGTACATGTAGCCTTGAATTTGTTTCTCTGCTTCCTGGAAGTTTAGTTTTCTCCAGCTATGAAATAGTGTGGTGGGATGACAGCTTTTGTTGGCCTCGGGGAATATGATGGTTGAGTCTGTAGAAACTTTATTTGCTTTAGATTGGGGGTTCTTAACTGTTATATTCCATGTACCCCTTTAGCAATTTAACAAAGGACCCCTTCTGAAAATATTTTTTAAATACACAAAATAAAATGCATAGAATTGCTTAAGAAATGTAAACAGTTATCAAAATGTTAATTGTGGTATAGTGATGTATGTTCTTCTTTATAACGCACTGAATAATAAAATGTAGCCTCAGGTTTGATGATACTATAATTTTGAAGTAGCAATGACTATACTAAGTTATGTTAGGGTATTTACAACAACTATAATGTTGACATGAAAATGTCTTGTGGTTATTTTGGTAACATAGTCACAGGATTGCTAATACTTTTATGAATTATTATAACTATAACCACAGTTGAAGAAGTTTTTCCCAAAAAGTCCATAGACACACCTCCTCCCCGAAGTCTCTCCCCAGAAGCCTTGGGAGTCAGTGATTCCCAGGTTGGGGAATGTCTGCTGCAGGCCAGTGGATTTTGTTTTTTTCCTAGACAAAGCAATTTGGGGAAGTTAAATTATCATTTCTTATGGACACTTGCCTTTTAGGCTTTGTGATATCTTTCAGTATCTCTACCACTTGAAAAACAGGGACATATGAAATAAAAGTCCATTTTACAACCTATGGTGGCTATTCTTGACTGTGGAAAAAGTTAAAAATAATAATTCATATGAAATTTTTTTGCCTGGTGAATTTTGCTCTATAAGCTCTCAGTTACCTGTTAATCATAACTGTTCCTCAGTGGGCTAGATTTGGGCTGCAGGGTATGTATCTCCAACTTGTATTCTGAGTTCTAGTGGGTTTTGCCTGCCTTTCCCATTTTTGACCAGGGTGCTTTTTTTATTGCCTTTTCCAGATATTGCTTTGACCACAGAAAATTGTGGAATGGGTGGTTTTCTTTGGAATCAGTATGAACTTGGGTATAAACTTTAACTTTCATCTTGCCCTTGTAGGACTGAATGTGGGACTAGCTAGTGTCCTTCCACTTTGATTTAAAAATTTCCTTCTGTTTGGGTGGCAGAGATCATTCTCAGAAAGCTCTTGTGTCCTGATGTAGAAGAAGAGAGCAAATTGGACACCTTGAAAGGTAAAGAACTTGATAATAAGCCCATAACTTCTGGGATTCGGTCTGCATTTTGGGGGGTTTTTGTTTTTGTATCCATAGGGTTGTTTCTAAGCTAAAATTGTATTGGTTCATTATTCTAGCAGTTCCTAAGGTAAAAGTCATCAAATAAATGCAAGTCAAAACTACAAGTGTAGTTACCTTATACTTTTCTGTGAGCAGGGACTGAGCGTAAGTCATTTCAGAAGACTGAGGAGTAAGACAGGTGGTCGGGGGTTGAACAGGCATTTGTCCCGTCACCTTCGGTTCCTAGAAATGCAAGGTGAAGGTGGCAGTGCTCAATCCCATTATGATGCAGGCGTCAACCCGCTTTTATTGAGTTTCTCCTGGGTGTCAGGTGCTGAGGTGACGAAAGACATGGTCCTCAGGGAGTCCCCTGTCTATATATAACAGTGCCACAGTTTTATAGGTGTTATAACAGTGTTAATACAATGCTATGTGGCCATAGAGGACATATGGGGGACAGTTGGCAATCTAGGAGAATTTCACAGAGAAGGGGAATAAATACTACTTTGGGTAGCCATTATTCTAAATGATTCAAATCAAGTAGTTGAAATTCATTTTTAAGTGCTTGAATGTTGTCGAGATTCTTCAGTTTAATATGAATTTTTCTTTCTTTGAAAGTTTGCTAGTTATTGAAGGTCAGTAGATGCATGTTACCTCATAAGTACTAAAACATACATTGATATTCTATGTGGACCAAGGTCTAGACATACCCTATGTAGAGTTTACTTTCCTCCGCAGTCTTCTTGCTGGTGGGGAAAGGTTGGTTTTTCCTATTGTGTACTTTTGCTGAGAAGAAGCCTTTTATTAGTTGGCATGCCACAAGTTAAGAATGAGCTGGAATGGAATCCTGAGGCCTTGTAGTTCCTCATTCTAAGTTTGAGACTAGGCCTTTTATGGAGTAGTGGTCATAGCATAGAAATGAAATTTGTTAAACATGACATAGTTCTAATAAACTTAGAATAGGAAAGTAGGAAAGCATCGTTGTCAGAGCTGAAATTGGAATTTTAGAGGTGATTCTGAGCTTGGTCAAATTTATTTGTGAATTTACCTAAAACCTTACATCAACCTATAGAGTCTCCTTTTAAAAATTCTGAATAATTTGGCTGTAAGACAGTCTAGAACTGTTCTTCCTTGCAATTTCAAAACTATAAATTCTGGGCAAAGGCGGGGGGCTTAGTGTCAGAACTCTAGTATATGAGGACTAATATTGAAAATAGTTCTCCTTGACCAGTATTTGTTCTGCTGGCTTAATCTTAAGCATTTTGCACATAGTAGGGGTTGAATAAAAGGAGATCACATGGCCAGGTTGCTCAGCCCTAAGTTCCTTCCAAAGTATATGAAAATACATTTTCTTGCTGGATGCTTGCCCTGTAGAGATAGAGTTGAGAGGAGGGAGGAACCACGAATGGTCTTCACTTTGTCAGTTCAAAAGCGCGTCTGGAATTTTGTCTTTTCACCTTTACAGTCAGTGCTCAATTCTCTATACTCACAAGAAATGGGCAGAAGCAAAAGTACCCCGACCAAATGCCCAGAAACTTCAAAAGTAGAAAAATAAATTTTGATTTCACCCAGTATTTCTCTAGTGTCTGACAGTGAAATATGCAGTTGGGAAGGAGGAGAAGCCACAGGGTCTTGGATTATCTGCAGATTGTATGTCTATCCTTTCATAATTGGGAGTAGGTTCTGTTCACATGGAGATGACACTTTTCTTGTCAATTAATATTTTAGAATAAGTGGGAAACCTGTTTTTCTCTTAAGGTATTTAGTGACAAATTGATGTGGTTCATTTTTTAAAATTTATTTAGGAATTTTTTTCCACTATTTACCGTCTTCCAGGTGAGATCACCTTTAAAAAAGGGGTTCCCGGACTCCCCACCTCCAGGATGAGCACTGCAGTGTCGTGACGGGGGTTTCGGTGAGTACACTGGTGGAGAGAGCACAGGGGCACAGGCCTGGCTTGGAAAGGTGGTCTTGAGGAAGTTTGGGCTTTGCTTCACGGACCTTTTCCTCTCTGTATCACCCAACTCCCCTCTTCACCTCCTGTCCCTTAGTAAGCACCATCCTACTAATTACTTCTTTGAGTTCAACTTTTTTCAGTTCTGTGTGTGAGATCATGCCATATTTGTCTTTCTGTGCTTGGCTTATTTCACTTAATGTTCTCTAGTTTCATCTGTTGTAAATGACAGGATTTCCATCTTTTTTTAAGGTCAAATAGTATTCCAGAGGGTGTGCATGAATGTAACGCACTTTCTTTAACTGTTCATCCTCTGACAGATACTTGAGTTGATTCCACATCGTGGCTATTGTAAATGCTTTAGTGAGTGTGAGAATGCAGATATTTCTTCTCCATGTTGATATCATTTTCTTTGTGGATAAAAACCAATATTTTTCATGGCATTGTAGTAAGTTCTGGGAATACAGGGATAAGCAAGTCGATCTTCGTCCCCACCTTCATGGAGCTTCTGGTGTGCTGTTAGAGATGAATGTTACACAGATAATCACATAATTACACATGTAATTATAAACACGGAAAAATGCAGGATGCTGTGAAAAGAATGTAATGCAGAATCCCGTGTAGATTCCTGGTTTTAAGGAACTTTCCTTCTCTGAAGAAGAAACAAGCTGAGACTTCATTCTTTAAACAAAAATGTCCAAACTTGACGTGGGGGTTAGCAGACAAGTGTCAAGAATGACTCCCAAATTTCTGACATGAGCAACTGAGTGGATAAAGGAGACATTTATTAAAGTGTGGGAAACTGAAGGAAAGTTGTTTGGGAGGAAGACTACACAGAGATAAGAACTCATGTTTGATCCTGTCAGGTTGGAACTGTCTGGGGAAGTGTGAAGTGTAGGGGTGGGTGCAGTCGCAGTCGGAGGCTGAGCCTCGTGGGGATCTGGGAGCTGTCGGCATGGAGAGAACTCCAGGAAGAGCACAGCGGAGGGCCCAGAGTTGAGTCCTGAGGAGCTTGGGCTTCAGAGCCTGAATGGAGAAGAGGCCTCAAGGGAAGCAGGTGTAGAATGACTGGAGCACTAGGAGAAAACTAGGAAGCATGGTATTGGGGAAACCAAATGAGGTCAGTTTCAAGAAGGAAGGGATCCCTGGCAAAATGTAGATGAGCTGGGCGTCATGATGCACGCCTGTAGTCCCATCACTCGGGAGGCTGAGGCAGGAGGATCACAAGTTCAAAGTCAGCCTCAGCAATTTAGTGAGGCTCCTAAGCAACTTAGTGAGACCCTGTCTCAAAATAAATATAAAAAGGGTTGGAGATGTGGCTCAGTGGTTTAGTGTCCCTAGGTTCAATTCCTGGCACCCCCTGCCATCCCCCACAAAAAGATGAGAATTTTGCTCATTTGTTCTTACTATCAGAAGGCCTAGAGCTTGGGGTGATAAGAGAATAAGGAACTATATGTAGAAGTTCTTTGAAAATAAAAGTGTTTTATGGTCACAGCATTATTACTAGAAAGAGTCTGTGCTACCAGCTCATCATAAATTCGTGGCAGATTAATAGAGATTTGATATTTGTAATATGTTTTGTATTTCTTTGGAAAGAGATTGCAACACAAATGCTGGGTGTTTCCATTCAGTGAGAAGCCAAGTAAGTCACAGAAGACCCAACTCTCTAAGTGTGTTGTGCTGAGTGTTATAGAAAAACCAAAGGCCTTGAAACAGGGGTTGTCTTCAGAGACACAGCCTTCACACAGGGGTAAAATACGCACACGGGGTGGTCAGTGTGTGACACAGATGGGAGGGACCAGGAGCTACGGGTCCTATACAGGAGTAACTGCTTTTCTTCCCTGAGGTAATGGGTTTGGAATAGCCTTGTCTGTGTGGATGCATTTGCTGCTCCTCCCTACCAGAGGTTGCTGATGTTGGATGGGAAGCTACAGAATGCTTTATGATTCTCTGTCAGACGGGACAAACACGATCCATTTTATAGTTTAAACTGGAAAAGCAAAAAGGCTGAAAGGTGATAGGGATAAAATACAACCTTAAATTAAAAACAAAATGTTTAGCCTAGAAACATTCCCTATGTTTTGTTCTAGTTCTTTTTCCTGCCTTCTCTATTTAAAAAGTGTGTATATTCAGAACTTCCATGAATTCCTTCTGTATCCCAGGTAAAGTGGTTGGGACTGTAAAAATTTCTCAATGACAAAATAGACACTTAACACTTGGCAATAATCATACTGCCAAAACCTAGAAAATAACTGACCCTCCCGGTATTAGTCCAGTTTTCAACTCTGGAAACACATGTAAGCTGCAACACTGAGCTATTTGTGACACGTTTTGATTCTTCAACTGCTAGTCCTGCACTTGATGAAATCCCCCTTCAGTCTTGTGTTCTGAAGTAAGACACCAGCAGCAGGAGGGGAGGGACTGACTCAGGGTATACCTGGATTTTCCCTTAGCCAGTCTGGGCTTCCCTAAATAAAGGGCTTTCTCATTTATTCTCTAGCTAGGTTTGGGAATATTTACTTGACCTTTATGCTGCACATTAGCCTTGCAAATTGGCTCAAAAAATATATTAGCCTTCAAAGATGTTCTTTTACCTTCAGAATTATGGATCATTCCCTTGCTTACCCATGCCTAAAGTCCCTGTCATTAAGCAGTGAGAACACAAGACACATATTTGGCATAATTTAATAGAAAGATCATGGAAATCGGGAACAGAACTGATTGTATTTAGTATTGGCTCAATATTTGTTTTCAGAAGTACCTCCTTTCATGTCTCCTCGCCCTTGAGGCCCTAAGAAAATAAGCATAGATTCATTGGATTCCTGGTTTGAAATTGGGGTGGGTTTGTTACATTTTAGTGCCATTGTTTCGCCACCAGAGCTAAAATAGTAGAGAGTCACTGGATCTGCACTTCCCAGTGGTTTCAAAGCATTGTTTTAGAAGAAAAAAAGAATAAAATGTTTTTGAGGATTACAATTGTATTAGAAGTAGAGAAATGTGAAGGAGACTAAGTGGCTAAAGATTAAACTGCATTTCTCCACTGCTTACAGATGCCTGGATCTTGCTGCTTGGGTGGGAGGTTGTGTGCTGGGATAAGGTCTTAGTCGCTCTTCAGCTACTTGAGCACCAGAGCCTGTGGCCAGGATAGGAGTGTCGCCCTTTCCTTTAACTCTGCAGGAAGCTGAGGGATGATCTCGCTGCCTCTTTGTTGGCTGGTGCTTTCCTCTTGATCCTGTTGTGATGTGGTTTTATGTTTCTGTGTTATGTTATGTCTCACCATTTTGGGGTGTTCTTTTCTTGTAGAGTGCCCTGGAGATGCGAGATTTTCCTTTGGCAGCAGGAGGCACACACCCAGAGAATGCGGGAGCTGCAAGGAGAAAGGACCCACTTCCCCAGCAGAGAAAAACAAAGAGGAAAAAGGTGTACAGGTGGTCAGTGCTAAGGGACACGCCAAGCAAGCAGTGGGCCACTGTTGCTGCTCCCAGCAGCTGCTTCTGCGATAGCCCGAGAGGAACTCGGTGAGCCCGTCCCTGTTTGTGACTGCAAGCTCAGGATTTCAATCAATGCATTCCAGTAACCCTAAAGTGAGGAACTCTCCATCAGGAAACGCACAGAGGTGAGAGCAAGGGCCACTCCCCACGGCCCCTTGGGGATTCCTGGTGCATCACAGACACTTACGGTGTGTTGGGTTAGAAACAGATGACACCAAATGGGAAAGGAAGGGAAATGGAATAGTAAATAGGAACAGAAGAGTCACTGGGCTAATAACAAAGCTTATGTAGTTTCCCTGTAGTATTCTTTACTCATCGTTCTCGGACCTCTCCTCTTTACCCCTGCACACCTTGCCAAAACTCACAAAGACCAACAGGAGAGTCTGCTAACCTTGGCAAGGTGAGGGCCTGAGGTTGCCCCAGTCCCATGCCAGCTTTCCCTCTGCTACCCAGTTCTCAAGTTTCATTTTGAAAGGAGCCTTTCCCTCCCCCACTGGGGCAGTGGTCGGTCTACCCTGTTTTGGTAAAATGCACCGTTGGGAGGGATTCGCGTCCTGGAGGATCTCCCTAAGCTTCCAGGCACCAGTGGGTTTCCCTCTTGCTCTCTGGTACTGTCTGTATTTCCCAGCAGGGAAGCTGGCCTCTCCTCACAGCTGTCTGTCACCAGGCTGGGGGTGCATGTTTGTTGACTCTAAACTAGTCTCCGTGTGAGAGTCACTTCCCTATGTACATAGAAACCGTTGTCCTTTATTGACAGAAGGCCTAGAGATGGGTCCCCATGTGACCTGGCAGTCCACTGTGTTTAGTCCTCTGTGGATGGCTTTGAAATGGGAACGAGCAAGTGGCTGAGGTGCAACATGGGTGGTTATTTAGTCCTTAGGGTTTCCTGGACCCACTGAGGAAATTGGTGCTCCTGTGCCTGGTGTCTTATCTCCTTTTGTTATTTGTTTCTTCTAGTAGCCCTAAGTCAAAGCAGGAGGTGATGGTCCGTCCCCCTACAGTGATGTCCCCATCTGGAAACCCCCAGCTGGATTCCAAATTCTCCAATCAGGGTAAACAGGGGGGCTCAGCCAGCCAATCCCAGCCATCCCCCTGTGACTCCAAGAGTGGGGGCCATACCCCTAAAGCACTCCCTGGCCCAGGTGGGAGCATGGGGCTGAAGAATGGGGCTGGAAATGGTGCCAAGGGCAAGGGGAAAAGGGAGCGAAGTGTTTCCGCCGACTCCTTTGATCAGAGAGATCCTGGGACTCCCAACGATGACCCTGACATGAAAGGTATGTCTGTAAGATCCCTGAGACTCAGAGGGAAGTCGGTGTCCTGAGGGAAAGCCTCTGACCTTTGTTGGAGGCCAGAAAGGCTAGCTCGGTCAAGCGGGGAGAACAGGAGTCAGGTTCAGGAGTTCTCACAGGGTGTAACGAGACTGTGTCTTCTCACTTTTGTACTCCCTGGAGCCTAGTCTGGAGCCGCCTTGTGGAGTGCTGCCCCCGGGGATGCACATACTTTGACGGGGTACCTCATAGGGCTGGCCACATTTTTATGCATGTCTTTGGCCTGGAGACTCAAAATGAAAAATAAAAGGCCTGGGGTTTTAGTTCAGGGTAGAGCGTTTGCCTAGCATTCAGAGGCCCTAGGTTCAAGCCCCAATATTGTGAAAAAAAAAAAAAAGAAAAGAAAACCTGGGTGATTGTTCCCCCGTTCTTTCCTCCCTACCTCTATTCCTTTCTTTTCTTTCCTTTCCTTTCCTTCCTCCCTCAGGTGTTGGAAGGCCTCCTTAAGTTTGGGAGGCCTACTATGAGGGCCAGCACCATGCGGATACTAGGGGTACCATGGTCAGTAAGATAGATGCAGTAGCCGTCCTTAAGGATTTGAGTGTATCTAGAAGCTGGTCGTTAAACAATGAAATTTCATGAATGTTGAAGTAAGAGATGTTAGGGGACTATGAGTTCCATTAGCTGGGGCATCTAGGCAAGTCCAAGAAGTTTGAAAACTGTTACCAGGAGGGAGGGACTGTTATACTGATATCTGAAGGATGTATTCTATTTACAGAAATGAGGAGGGAGGGTGCTTTGTAATGAAGGGAGACGAGTGTTTGAAATTTTATAAGTAGAAAGAAGGTTTCCTCTTAACAAGATAATTTCTCCTTGAAATTCTCAAGGTGGGTTTGTGTTGTGATGCTGTAAATGCTGGCAGAAAAAAAAAAGAGTCTCAGTCTTTCCATGACAATGAGTCTTTTATTCTTTTAGAATGTAATTCTGCTGACCATATAAAGTCCCAGGATTCCCAGCACACACCACACTCCATGACCCCATCGACCGCCACAGTCCCCAGGTCTTCCACCCCTTCCCATGGCCAAGCTACTGCCCCAGAGCCCACACCTGCTCAGAAGACTCCAGCCAAAGTGGTGTATGTGTTTTCTACTGAGATGGCCAATAAGTAAGTTGATGGCACTGTCCTGCTGTTGAACGTCACTTGTGTGTGTGGGGAGAGGGGACCTTAATTCTTATTCCCCTTCCCCTTGCAGATTGGTTTTTTCCCCCTCTTGTATCATGTAAAGTTAACAGTACAAAAAGAGATAAAATAAAATGTAAATCCTTCCCCATCCTACTCCCCAGAGGCAACCACTGATAATACTTCCTTGACTTTTCTTTCAGAAATTTTTTGTGCTAATACAAATATACACATCTACCTTTCTTAAACATAGAAGAGTGATTGTATAATAAACACTTTTCTACAATTTGCTTATTATTATTTTTTAAATGCTCCAAGTAGTAAATGTCTATAGTGGAATGATTAAAATAAAAAAAAAAAAACCACTAAAAAGAAAAACCTCTGGAATTTAAACATAATTACCGTGAACGTTTTGCTATATATGTTCTGAGTGGATGGCTGAATTGATTTTTATTCGTTTATTCGTCAAAAAGTACCCTGTGTGCACTTTTTTCTTTTCTTTTTCACTTAAGATAAAAAGTGAATCTTAATAAACCTAAACTTTCCCTATCCCTGGGTGGTTTTGAGATTTTAGTGTTCACTCTTCTCAGTTTGGAATTTTGAACTAGGATCTTCTATAAAATACCTTAATAGTAGGTTCATTAAGAAGAAGAAGAAGAAGAAAGTTTGGGGTTTTGTTTTTTGTTTTTTAGTGCCTCTTTTGGGGTACATTCATGGCTGCCTTTTAGTTTCAGGTGTTTGATGATAATAAAATGTTTCCCTTGGCTTCTTCTTCTGTTCTTGAACTTATTTTTTAGTCATTGATTTACTTACTTACGTATGGTGCTGAGACGCCAGCCCAGAGCCTCACACATGGCAGCCTGCGCTCCACCACTGAGCCACCCCCAGCCCCTTGGTTTCTTCTTCTCCAACATCTCTGGTGGTTCTTGGTGCTTCTCCTTCCACCCCCTTAGAGGTCCAGCGTGGGGTCCAGCTGGGGCTACAGTGAGTGAGACAGAGCCGTGGCCCAGCATGTTGCCCTTTTGTCTCTGCAGAGCTGCCGAAGCCGTGTTGAAGGGCCAGGTTGAGACCATCGTCTCTTTCCACATCCAGAACATCTCCAGCAGCAAGGCGGACAGAAGCACAGCCCCCCTGGTATGTGGTTGACAAGTGGGTCCACAGTGGCTGCCCAGGAGGGGTGGTGATTGACCAGCAGCTGTATTCTGGATATCTAGTGTGACCCTGGCATTGTAGGGCCTTAGGCATGTCACACTGTGCCTTTCTATCAGATGCTGGTAAACTGATGACGTGTGAGGGGAAGAAGGTGCTAAACAAAAGAGGAGTTACACAGATATTCCAGGGTCACCATCTCTAGGAAAATCTAAATTCAACCCTATGTGTAGAGCAGATTTTTTAAAAAATAACATTCTTGAATTAGTTGAAGAAAAAATATGCAGTGTTTATTTTAATGCATATAGTTGATTAAATTGAACCAAACGATGTTTCTGGTGTCTGGCATTGTCCAGGCATTGCACCAGGTGCTGTGGGGAATGCTAAGAAGCTCAAGACACAGTCCCTGTGTTCAGAGAGCATGAACTCTAAAACTGGTATGAATCTTCATCATGGGAAAGTTAAATGACAGTAAGCAAAGTCACAATTCCAGATAAAATCGGTGCCATCTTGTCTACTTTGTGTATCAAAGAAATCTCCATCTCTGTGGACATAGCAGAGCTCGAGCTTTCCTGAACTGAGGGATTTTATATTTCCCAGGTATCTGCACTACTCAGAGATGGAGAGTATCATTATATTTAAAATGCTTGTTGTCTGGGGGACCACTGGGTACCTTGCAACTCAGTCGAGCTTAATGATAGTTCTTAATACAGTTATCACCTCCACCTTCTCTGGTGCTAAAATGTAGTCAGAATTGGAGTTAAGGAGGGAATTAGTAATAATCCATTGCTCCAAATCTGAAATGAAAGGGGTAGTGAGAAACAGTTTCCTTGACTGTAATTGCTTTATTAAATCTTACCCCCCTCTAACCTGGCCAACCAAACCAAACCTGAAACGGCACGACAAGGAAAATTCGGGTGACCTCCATGCTCCAGTTGAGGAGTTGCAAAAGTGGAACTGTACAGAGTCAAACAGATTGAGCTGATTTTACCCATACAAATCTATCTAAAGACAAATGTGCATCAGTACTTCCAAATGAAACATTTGTGTATATATTTTTTCACAGAGTATAAATACTCAAAGATGTTTTTGCTTATATGAAATATAAATTCTTCATATGTGTAGATACACATAATAATTCATGTGCAGATTTACCCAAAGATAAACATTCCAGAGAGTAAGTGGGGAGGTAAGTTAAGAGGAGCCTTGTGGGTTTAGGAATACAGAATGGATTAAATGAACAAGTAGGAACAAATGAACACCAGAAAGGGATTGGGAGGGTCACTGAAGGCTGGTGAAAAATAACTGAGAAAGTTTGTAGACCAGGCCCTTCTTAACCCTCTGAAGTCTCAGCTGTGCTAAAGTTGAGACCTAGAACGTGTACATCCTTCTTCCAGACAGTCGTAGTGTCTGTGTCACCAGTTGTAGGTAAGGGAGCTTTTATCCAGGACTCAGTTTAGCAGGAGTACTTAATAAGTTAAAGAGGGCAGCCTGCTGTCCATTGGAAGGAACAGATCAAGGGACTCCGCGAGCTAGATAACCTCAGACTTCTGTGCAAGTGCTTCCTTCCTGCAGATTATCCTACTGCAGTTAATGTACAGGTTCTTATCAGATATGGAATCAGTGATCACAAACTAAAAACAGAGCCATAGGAGTGCGGCCCCTGGAAACTCAAGGAGGGGAACACTTCAGTTGTCACCCTACAGAGGGGATGTGGCATGGAGTGGCCTCCCGCTGCATCCAGCTGGCAGAGCACAGAGCTACAAGTGAAGCATCAGATCTTCTGATTGATGACGATAAGTCTGCATACCCTGTTGTACTTCCAGAAAAAAGAAAAAGGTGTTAGGTGTAGCCTCCCACATACCAAGGAACTAATCTTTTCCCTGAATCAAAAACACATAGTAGACATGTGATATCAAACCTGTTCCTCGAAATAGATACTCGGATGTATTCTCTTTGGCAGAGTGGCTCTCCCCTGGCATGCTTATAAAGTTATTGGAACCTGATCTTCAACAAGGGAAAGAGGATGCCATTTGACAGTAAGGTTTAAAAAAAAAAAAATCAAAACATCTCTATGTCCAAAGAAGGGTTGTACATAAATAATTTCAAAATCAAGTGACAGTATAGAGTTATGTCACTGGGACAAGTCCTTTGTAACGTATCTTGCTCTTTTAATTGCCCCTCCATTCAGTTTAACAATGATCTAAACAATCTCGTTTATCTTCAGAATACACAGATATCTGCCCTTCGCAATGATCCGAAACCTCTCCCACAACAACCCCCAGCTCCAGCCAACCAGGACCAGAATTCTTCCCAGAACACCAGACTGCAGCCAACTCCACCCATTCCGGCACCAGCACCCAAGCCTGTGGCACCCCCACGTCCCCTGGACCACGACAGTCCTGGGGTGGAGAATAAACTGATTGCCCCTGTGGGCAGTCCTGCCAGCTCCACTCCGTTGCCCCCGGACGGCACCGGGCCAAACTCAACGCCCAACAATCGAGCAGTGACCCCTGTCTCCCAGGGGAGCAGTAGCTCTTCGGCAGATCCCAAAGCCCCTCCACCCGCATCAGTGTCCAGTGGCGAGCCCCCCACACTGGGAGAAAACCCCGACGGCCTGTCTCAGGAGCAGCTGGAGCACCGTGAGCGCTCCTTGCAGACCCTCAGAGACATCCAGCGTATGCTCTTCCCTGATGAGAAAGAATTCTCAGGAGGACAGAGTGGGGGGCCCCAGCAGAATCCTGGGGTATTAGATGGACCTCAGAAAAAAACAGAAGGGCCAATCCAGGCCATGATGGCTCAGTCCCAAAGCCTGGGTAAGGGTCCTGGGCCCCGGACGGATGTGGGAGCTCCCTTTGGCCCTCAAGGACATAGAGATGTACCCTTTTCTCCAGATGAAATGGTTCCACCTTCTATGAACTCCCAGTCTGGGCCCATCGGACCTGACCACCTGGACCACATGACCCCTGAGCAGATGGCGTGGCTGAAGCTGCAGCAGGAGTTCTATGAGGAGAAGAGGAGGAAGCAGGAGCAAGTGGTGGTGCAGCAGTGCTCCCTGCAGGACGTGCTGGTCCACCCGCACGGGCCGAGGGCCGTGGGCCGAGGGCCGCCCCCTCCCTACCAGGTGACCCCTGGTGAAGGCTGGGCACCCGGGGCTGCAGAGCCGTTCTCTGATGGAATCAGCATTTCGCATTCTCTGCCCCCCAGGGGCATGGCTCCCCATCCCAACATGCCAGGGAGCCAGATGCGCCTCCCGGGATTTGCAGGAATGATAAACTCTGAAATGGAAGGGCCAAACGTGCCCAACCCTGCGTCTAGACCAGGCCTCTCTGGAGTCAGTTGGCCAGACGATGTGCCAAAAATCCCAGATGGTCGAAACTTCCCTCCCGGCCAAGGTGTCTTCAGCGGTCCTGGCCGAGGGGAGCGCTTCCCAAACCCCCAAGGATTGTCTGAAGAGATGTTTCAGCAGCAGCTGGCAGAGAAGCAGCTGGGTCTCCCCCCAGGGATGGGCATGGAAGGCATCAGGCCCAGCATGGAGGTGAACAGGGTGATCCCAGGCTCCCAGCGCCACATGGAGCCCGGGAACAATCCCATCTTCCCGCGGATACCAGTCGAGGGCCCGCTGAGTCCCTCCAGGGGCGACTTTCCAAAAGGAATGCCTCCACAGCTAGGCCCTGGTCGGGAACTGGAGTTTGGGATGGTTCCCGGTGGGATGAAGGGAGACGTGCATCTGAATGTCGGCATGGGGCCCAGCACTCAGATGATACCTCAGAAGATGAGAGAGGCTGGCGCAGGCCCCGAGGAGCCGATGAAGGCCCGCCCAGGCGGCTCAGACGTGCTGCCTGCCCAGCAGAAGATGGTGCCCCTGCCGTTTGGTGAGCACCCTCAGCAGGAGTATGGCATGGGCCCCAGGCCATTCCTTCCCATGTCTCAGGGTCCAGGCAGCGGCAGTGGCTTGCGGAATCTCAGAGAATCCATCGGGCCCGACCAAAGGACTAACAGCCGGCTCAGTCATATGCCACCACTACCTCTCAACCCCTCGAGTAACCCCACCAGCCTCAACCCAGCTCCCCCCGTGCAGCGTGGCCTGGGACGCAAGCCCCTGGATATATCTGTGGCAGCCAGCCAGGTGCATTCCCCGGGCATCAACCCTCTGAAGTCTCCCACGATGCACCAAGTCCAGTCCCCGATGCTGGGCTCGCCCTCGGGGAACCTCAAGTCCCCCCAGACTCCGTCGCAGCTGGCAGGCATGCTGGCAGGCCCAGCTGCTGCTGCTTCCATTAAGTCCCCCCCTGTGTTGGGGTCTGCTGCTGCTTCGCCTGTTCACCTCAAGTCTCCGTCACTTCCTGCCCCGTCACCTGGATGGACCTCCTCTCCCAAACCTCCCCTTCAGAGTCCTGGGATTCCTCCAAACCATAAAGCTCCCCTCACCATGGCCTCCCCCGCCATGCTGGGGAGTGTAGAGCCAGGTCAGTATGTCAGCATCCTCACCTGGAGATGGCCAGACCCTGACTTTGCTTAAGAAAATTGGTGTCTTTGAATGTAACCAGAGGAAATGGCCTTTGCCAGAAGTCGTGGCAAGGTGCATCATTCTGAGGACTGCGTTAGGCGTTTGCACAAGTACCCAGCCCTACGAAGTGTCTGTGTGTGCTGGGTGCTATGGAAGGAGGAGGGGAGTGGGACGCTGTGTGTCGGTTGCCACAGTGACTTACCTGAGCACAGTGACAAGGCTGTGAGATAGAACGTCCTAACAGTGGGGAAATGTGACCTCCTCAGATCCTGGGCCCAGCCGCTCCAAGGGGCTTTGACTGAGTCTTGTCCCACTCAAATAGAGGGAGGCTCTTCTACGACTTGTTTGGTTCTTGTAACTACAGTTGCCCACAGAAAACTCCATTTCCTCAGATCAGCTGCAGTTTGTTCATATTTTCTTCTTGAGAGAGACCCTCACTGATGATAGGAGCTTCATGGGTGGAACCAGAGCCCTGAGGTGTGTACTAGTTTTGGTACAGTCTCCACCCGAGAGAACTAGAACCAGAACAAGATGGGAGGCCTGTCCTGCCAAGCCAAGGGTCTCCCTCTGGGGTAAGCGGGTCATTAAAACAGTGGAGTAGCTAGCTGCCTCAGACCTTCTTAGGTCAAGCATCATGGCCACTGTTTTAATTAGCTTTTTTGCTGCTGTGACTAAAAGATCTGACCCCAACAACTTTAGGAGGGAAAGTTTATTTGAGGGCTCATGGTTTCAGAGGTCTCTGTCCATAGAAGGCTAGCTCTGTTCCTAGGGACTCAAGGTGAGGCAGAACGTCATGGCAGAAGAGTGTGGCAGAGGCAAGCAGAGAGAGACTGCCTGCTCCAGATAAAAAATACATACCCCATAGCCGCTCCCCCACGAACCACTCCCTCCAGCCACTACTCAGTTGGTCCCAGCAGGGATTAATTCATTGATTAGGTTAAGGCTGTGACCCAACTGTTTCTCCAGACCTCCTTGCCTCGTCTTACATGTGAGCTTCTAACCCGTAGCAGTCAGGGAAACGAAGAGTTTGTGTAGGGTGATATGGCTGGTCCTGGGGTTGGGCACTAGTCTGGGAAAGAGTTCCATTTATATTTCACATTCTTTTCAATGAAATGGTTGTTCATAATCTCATTTTTCTAATGTATTCCTGCTGCGTTTTGTCTTCACATCTGCTGATCCGTCACCTCCATATCACGCCACAGTCTCCTTCTGCACACACAGAGAGCTTGACTAGAAGATTGATGACTCGTGTCCTTGGTCTAATAACACTGTCCTGCTCATCTGTCTCCTTCCTGGCCTTGCCAGTTGGTAATCGTAGGGCCAGTAGCTCTCGGAGCCAGTGGACTCCCTGCCCATCTTTGTTTTGCTTTGCTTTGTTCTCCCAGGTGGCCCTCCACCGCCTGCAGCCAGCCAGCCTGCCTCTGTGAACATCCCTGGGAGTCTTCCCTCGAGCACACCGTACACTCTGCCTCCAGAGCCGACCCTCTCCCAGAACCCACTCTCCATCATGATGTCTCGAATGTCCAAGTTCGCCATGCCCAGTTCGACCCCCCTGTACCATGATGCCATCAAGACTGTGGCCAGCTCTGACGACGACTCCCCTCCAGCCCGTTCTCCCAACCTGCCGTCAATGAACAACATGCCAGGTAAGAAGCCAGAGAGACGGGGTGTGGCGCTGGTGCCGACCAGGGAGGGCCTTCCCGAGTTGTTGAACAGGTAGCCATGTGCCCTCAGAGTCAGTCTCAGTGGAGTTGAGGTGCCTGACTAGAGGAGGATGGCCTTCTTCATCAGCTCCTCTGAGCCTGTGAGGGCTTCCCTGCAGTCCCCTGCTCCGTTACCTGCGGGTTCTGGGCTTTTTCCTCTGGGGTCCTCCTGCAGTCATGCTGAAGCCATTTCTTTCTCACATGCTGATGGGAATGTCGTTAGCTCTCACGGGGTTTCCTGGAAAGGCACCCTCAAGCCACCAGCCACCACAGGGTTCCAGAGAGTGGAAAGCCCCTGTTTCCTAGACGAGTCCTTTCTTAGAACTAGGGCGATAATAAAAGTCTTCCTTTCACCGTTTGCTCTGTCTGCCTTCATTCCTTCACCCACCCCCACCTCTGCCCCCACCAATCTCAGAAAAAGGCGTGATCTTCAGTGGTGAAGGTGATGGCAATCCCAGTTAACCAGGTTAGGCCCCGCTGTGGGAGGGGCACAGACGCCATCCCTGCCACCCTCAGTGACGGTCCAGAGGGAGGCCAGAAGTTTAGACATCCCAGAGACTGGCAGACAGGACGCTTCCCCTTTTCCATTAAACGTCATCGCT
The DNA here is from genome assembly GCF_052094955.1 of Ictidomys tridecemlineatus. NCBI lineage: Eukaryota > Metazoa > Chordata > Mammalia > Rodentia > Sciuridae > Ictidomys > Ictidomys tridecemlineatus. The sequence goes on along the minus strand of NC_135487.1, from coordinate 132,789,830 downwards.
GTCATTGCCTTGACCTGTCTTGTAACCTGGAGTTAAATGGTCTCTTGGGAAGGCAACGTGCAATAATGCCAGGTGTCAGTTGGAAAAAAAGACTCGTTTGGGTTCTTTGTTATCATTCCTGACCATTGGACTTGTGGGACCAATAATCCTCTGTCTCCAAAAAGGGCCGTCCTCAGTCGTTCAGGCAGATTGTTTTCTTCCCGTGTTAAGTTGTCTCCAGGGAAGAAGCCAACACTGTTTGCGTATTCACACAGAGTTTTTCCCTTGCTTTTTTCTGCCAGTTGTGCCATGTGCGTGGGTCCGACGCCCCCCAGTTGTGTTACCGTCTTTTGATGGCAGGGATTTTGTTTTCCCACCATAGAACTGTGCACATTAGATGCACAATAACTTTTTTTGTTAATTTGATGTATTAGTTTTTCTGAGTTGCTTTTAGTTGAGTTGATTCCTTTGATATCTTTATTTTTCTAGGAATGGGCATTAATACACAGAATCCTCGAATTTCAGGTCCAAACCCCGTGGTTCCGATGCCAACCCTCAGCCCAATGGGAATGACCCAGCCACTTTCTCACTCCAATCAGATGCCCTCACCGAATGCTATGGGACCCAACATACCTCCTCATGGGGTCCCAATGGGGCCTGGCTTGATGTCACACAACCCTATCATGGGGCATGGGTCCCAGGAGCCTCCGATGGTACCTCAAGGACGAATGGGTTTCCCCCAGGGCTTCCCTCCAGTGCAGTCTCCTCCGCAGCAAGTCCCGTTCCCTCACAATGGCCCCAGTGGAGGACCAGGCAATTTCCCAGGAGGGATGGGTTTCCCAGGAGATGGCCCCCTCGGCCGCCCCAGCAACCTGCCCCCAAGTTCAGCAGATGCAGCACTTTGCAAACCTGGAGGCCCAGGGGGTCCTGACTCCTTCACTGTCCTGGGGAACAGCATGCCTTCGGTGTTTACAGACCCAGATCTGCAGGAGGTCATCCGACCTGGAGCCACCGGAATACCCGAGTTTGATCTATCCCGCATTATTCCATCTGAGAAACCTAGCCAGACTCTGCAATATTTCCCTCGAGGGGAAGTCCCAGGCCGTAAGCAGCCCCAGGGTCCTGGACCTGGTTTTTCCCACATGCAGGGGATGATGGGTGATCAAGCCCCCAGAATGGGACTAGCGTTACCTGGCATGGGAGGTCCAGGGCCAGTAGGAACTCCGGACATCCCTCTGGGTACGGCTCCATCCATGCCAGGCCACAACCCCATGAGACCACCAGCCTTTCTCCAGCAAGGCATGATGGGACCTCACCATCGGATGATGTCACCAGCACAATCTACAATGCCCGGCCAGCCCACCCTGATGAGCAACCCAGCTGCTGCCGTGGGCATGATTCCTGGCAAGGATCGGGGGCCTGCTGGGCTGTACACACACCCCGGGCCTGTGGGCTCCCCAGGAATGATGATGTCCATGCAGGGCATGATGGGACCCCAACAGAACATCATGATCCCCCCCCAGATGAGGCCCCGGGGCATGGCTGCTGACGTGGGCATGGGTGGATTCAGCCAAGGACCTGGCAACCCAGGAAACATGATGTTCTAAGCTGCTAAGGTTGGATGTGCCGATGCTTGTCGATGAGATTCCAGGTCCTGAGAGCTGCTCGGAGAGCGCGCCAGGAGTGCTTACTGTCGGTCATGCAATAGGGGGACAGAGACCCCAGGGCTGCTGTGGGGGAGGGGACTCGAGAATGTATGGTCTATCGGAAAACAAATCGCTCATCTAATCAACAGGTGTGTTTTTTTTAAGATTTATTTTTTAAAAATTATTTTTGTGGACTTGGGTATCCCATGATGGCACCTACTTTTGGGAATCTGTAGCCGTGCTTTGAGAATCGCCGTCGGTCACGTGTTGCACCGTTCTCTGTATGTTTACGTCCTCTGGACTGGCTTCTCCCAGGATTCTTTTATGGTTTTTTTTTGTTTTTAAATTTGGGCTTTATTTTTTTGTGTGTACTGTACTATATTGTAAAAGGGATTTTAGCAGAGACGATAGTCTTTGGGGCAAGAGGAGAACAGGAATGCTGGGCTGTTTACTTTAGGTGGAGAATCCATCTTCAGACTTTGGACTATTTTCTTTCAACTCCAGTGTATAGAAAAACCAAACTACGACCTCAGAGCAGAGTATTAATGAAAAGCACAAAAAAGGAACTAAGTTCAGCGAGGGGTGGGGGGAGGGGGGAAATTTTTCTTTTTAAAAATAATGAAGCTTAGGACATTTGTTTCAGTTGAGTGCTCGTCAGCACTGTCTCTCCCAGTACACAAACCCCCCACCATCAGGTCTTCTCTGTTTCCCCCACGCTTCCCGCTTCCCGTCTTAGCTGAGTGTGTCCTCCTCCCTCGGGCCCCTGGTGACCCTCGGCCCCTCCTCTCCCCTCCCCTGTGGCAGCTGCAATACCTGGTGTTCTGCTGGGGACTGCTCCAGCGAAACCCCGTTCCTGCCCAGTGTCCTCCTGCCCTGCAGGGGAGCTCTGTCCTGGGAAGGCCCTTGGCCTTCTCCCTTGGCCTTCCCACCCCTGGCCCACTCCCCCTGCCCACCTCATTTTCTGTTCTCTTTTTATTAGGAATTCCCAAGTGAATTTTGTTAATGTGGGAGTGGAACAGATGCTAAAAGCTACCCAGGATTTTGTTTTTGTTTTAGATTTTGTGGTTCCTTCCCCTTCCTCCCCTCCCATGCGTAAAACGTTCTGTGTGACCTCCATTAAATTTGGTACAAAACCACTCGCCAGAGCTGTGGTGTCAGAAAAATAAACTATATTGTTTCTTACAAAACGGAGCTGCCTTTCTGCTCACTTGGGTCCTGTGTGTTTGGTGTTGGCGTACTGGTTGCCACGTGCCCAGCCGCGGAGAATCCCTGTGTTAGACGGTCACTGGGGCCACAGGGAAAGTCTCAAGAGCGCCTTCTCAGATGAAGCCTGTTCCTGGCTACGGAGGAGTCGTGACTCAGGAAGTTCATCCTGGACTGTCAGCCCCGAAGTCCTGGTGATGAGCAGAAGAGCAACCCTCGTCCCCTTGCTGACCTTGACCTCTCGGGCGGTTGATCATCTTTATGAGGAGTTTTTGGTGACAGTTTAATGGTATAAAATAATTAAGGCAAAGATATGTTTAGCCATTTGAACAAGCTGTGAGGTGTCCCTGCCTCCTGCCAAGATAAAACGTCACCACACCTGCAGATCCTGGGTTCTCGGCCCGTGGACTTCTGTGTCCATCCTCCCTGACCCCCGTCCCCACCGTCAGCTCCCTGTCACCCCTGCTGGCCCTGCAGTCTGCACACTCCACTTCCCACTGGACGTGCCTGCAGCACCTCGGGGTCTCTGAGGGCCTCGGTGTCGTGTTTCTGGGCAGTTGACTTCATTCTGGCCCACGCACTTCTTTGGTCATAGGATTTTTACCCCATGAGTGGGCGGGCGTCTGTGTGCATGTTTGTTCCTAAGTGAGAGGATCTAAGCAAAGAGCAGCAGGTGCAGCAGCATTTGCTGACAAACTCGTACCGTTGAGCTCTGCTGGTGTTTCACGGTCTGAGTTTGATCTGTGAACGTGGCTCTTTCCGACAAGTGCGTTTAAGAGCCATCTTCTCTCACCTTCAGCAGCATTCCAGCCTGAGCAACACTAGAGCCCCAGACAGCAAACGTGGAGGTAAGTGTCAGAGCGCCTACTCTCCCAGGCACCTCCATGTGTTGTCCTGCTGATTTTTGAGGGGCCCAATGAAGGAAGTGGTTATGATTTCTTCTGCACTTGAGAAAATTGAGCTTAGGGGTTTAAGAAACCCAACTCAATCAGATCTATTCTGTTGGTATTGGGTGGTGTGACTTTTTATGTTCTAAAGGAATTAGGATAGTAAGAGGTTTTCATTTTGCAAATTCAGCCATCTCACTAGGTTTCTTGCTTTGAATTGGAGAACAGGGTAGCAGCCAAGCATGTGGAGCGTGAGATGAGAGCCTGGAGGACGGCTGGGAACTGGCATTTGTCCATGGGCTCGTTTCTTAGCTGCGCTCCTTGCACATAACCATGGATTAGTGTCACAGTCACTGGTGGTGTGTGGTCCCCTTGCTCCTGCCAGGCAGCGGGGAGTCAAGTCGGGAAAGGGTTGCAGAGCAGGTCCCACCTTGGAGGGCAGGCAAGAGTTGGGCGGCCTCTGCGGAGGCACTTACAGTTGGCTCGGGGAGTGCTGCCCCCTTCTGGAGAACTGCTGCAGTACAAATCAACTTTCCCATTTCCAACTAGTTGAGGTTTTTAAACACGTCACGAATCTTTCATGTATTTACTCTATCAACATATGCCAACATTTCATCATGATGTGTCTGATAAGCCAAGATTATTTGGAGCTATTACAACTTTTTCTACTTATTATGAAATAAAATCAGATTCTGAGAGACTTCATGTGATTGCATAGGGAACTAATGATGCAAGATTTTTTTTTTTTTTACAAAAAATCAATAAGTGATAAAAATGTCTCATCCATACACAATCCTGTGAAGGCTCAGCCAGTCTTCTCTTACCCGCTCTCCCCGAGTTTGGGATTGGATGGAGGAAATGCAATCAGTCATGGCCTGCTGCTTCACCTCAGGGGTAAGTGGTGGGACATGGGTCAAGACATTATTTCTTAAGAGCTAACAAGGAATATGTGGAAAGTAATTCTGCAGTAGTAAGTGAACACATGCTGTAGTGATCTTATGAAGGATGTAGCATGAGAAAATAAAATTCATTCATTTTGTGGTGTTGGGGATCAAATCCAAGGCCTCACACTTGCTAGGCAAGCTCTCTATCCCAAAGCTGCATCCTCTACCCCCAATAAAATTTAAGTCACTCTTCAAAAAATTGATCCAACCTCTTTCCCAGTTTTCCTGCTCTCCCACAACTTCTCAATATTGTGATTGCTGTTCAACTGCATCACTGGGGCTGTTAGACCCCAGCTGGTTTAATGATCTGCCGTCACTGTTTGGAATTCTTAACTTCTTGATATTGTGCCACATACTTCCATTTTTTGGTACTGGGATTGGACCAAGAGCACTCTACTACTGACCAATGGCTCCAGCCCTTTTATTTTGAGATGGGGTCTTGCTAAGTTGCTAGAGCTAGCCTCAAACTTGTGCTTCTCCTGCCTCAGTCTCCTAGGTAGCTGGGGTCACAGGTGGGCACCACGTGCCTGGCACTGCATTTATTCTTACTTTCTGCTTAACCAGCAGCTGGGAGCACCCAGCTAGATAGTCGTGTTCCAATTAAACTGTGTACCCCTTTGTCGTTTCCTTTTCTTTCTCTGAGTACTTTCAAAGTAGTGAAAGGAGAAGGAAGTCGTCTTTAATCCAAGGACACATGTATTCAGCAAAACTGGTAGAGGAGCCACTGTATGTAAGAACTGGGCTAAGGCTGGGGTGAAACAGTCGATGTTTGATCAACCACTAACACAGACAGGTCCCCACTGGTGTGAAAGTGCTGGCCCTGGTCCAGCAGGCCAACAGGCCGTCTCCATGAAGCCTCAAGCCCAGGGGATGTTGTGTGACTCTTGAAGGAGGGAGTTTCCTGTTGATGAGGGAAAGGGAAACAGCAGGGTGGTCTCTTTAAGAGGCAGAGTACACGATGAGCCCAGAGGAAGGGGCGGTCATGAGACCCTGGAGCGGCCCACTTCAAGGTTCTGAGCAAGAAGGCTTAGGGTGTCACTCAGTGGTAGCAGTCGGGCTTAGCATGTGTGAGGCCCTGAGTTTGATCCCTGAACCACAAAATTTGTAAATCAGTTTTAAGCAAGGGAATGAAGTGATCAGATTTTTTTTTTTTTTTGTAGTTGGACACAACACCTTTATTTTATTTATTTTTATGTGGTGCTGAGGATCAAACCCAGGGCCTTGCACGTGCTAGGCAAGCGCCCTACCACTGAGCTGCAGCCCCAGCTCAATCAGATGATTTTTCATAAAATTTACAAACTGGAATGTGTGAAGGCAGCTGGGGGCTGGGGGAGGGAACCACAGGAAGATCACTAGTAAAACTTGCTTATTTTACAAAATCCTTAAACTCAAGACTCATCCCTTTTGCTTTATAAAAAGAAAAAAGAAAAAACATCAAATTGCATCACATTTCCCATACTGTTTAGATAATTTGAATCTTAATGCCACTTTCTTTTCTCTCGCTCAGATCTGTAATTTTTTTGGAAGTCACAAACTCTTACATTTAAGAAAAATCATTTAATCTTAATTTGGCGGTTAAATTTTTAATAACACATGTAAAGCAAATAGTCTAAAAAGCACAAAAACCATTCTATGGCCAAACATTTCATGGAGGGAGTTAAATAATAATGTTTAAAGGAAAGTATGTTATGAGGATTGTAATAAACTTTGTCTCCCTCTCCCTCTCTCCCTCCTTCTCTTGTTTAACCTGGCTTCTTATCTGGGTATGAATCTGTTTTCTGCCTGTAGGTGACCACACTCCAATGTCAGCTCCTGGCTCAGTGCTTAACTGCACTTGGCAACCAACCCTGCTAGAGGAGGAAGGGGAGTGGGCCTGCAATCACAGAAAGACGGCAAAGAGAACCTTCACAGGGGTTGTCTCACACAAAATTAAATGATGAATTCATTTATTTCACCAAATGCAAAAGAACTCAGGCTCCCCTTGCAAAATACCCCACTCAGAGTCCAACCAATTTTGAGGGACCCTAGGATTCCAAAGAACTGGTTCAAGAAACCCAGTCCTAGGAAAGTCGATCTTTGCTTGGAGCCACGGGTGGGAGGCAGCTGGGCTGGCTGACCTGTGTGTTCAGGAGTGGTCCTGGGGGGTTGGACTCCTCATACCTTGCAAGAGGTGAAGCAGCCCCCAGCGCACAGCTGTGTGCAGGCTGCCACCTTCCTTTCTCCGTGGCCAGAGCAGGGTAGAAGGCAGAACGGCTCACAAGTCCCAGTGGTGTCTGGCATCCAGTTAATTCATGTTAAAGGTGAGTTTCAGTTTCAAGATTTTACTTATTTGCTTACTATAGAAAAGGTCTTTCTGTGAAATCTTCTGGGACCACTGTCTATTTCTGATCTTTACCAAGCTTTCATTTCCTCACTTCCGGCTTAGGGACTCCAGAGCCACCCTGTGAGGACCTCTCCTCCAGGAGTCCGTCTGTGACCTGAGAATGTGCTTCACCGGCTCTGGTTTGGCTGCTCAGTTCTCAGTGTCAAGTGTCATCGGGGGCTGGGCCCGGCACCTTCTAGGACAGGGTCATCACCATTACATTCAGTCAGAATGTATTTGGTTACAGGGGATGGAGGATTGCTGTGATTTGTTTTGTTCTCCAGATTACAAAGTCTCCTAGTCTTTGAGCTATTAAAAAGTTTCATACACACACAGATTGATTTATACAAGTATATATGAACATTTAATTGAGTAAAATGTGAAAATAATTAAATGACAGTTTTGAAATGTCAACCCACTGCAATTAATTTATTTTTCTCTTTATTCTGACCATACTTGGTGCCTGCAAGGCCTTTAAAATACAGTCATGATTATTTAAATGCGTGATAATACCAACAAGGAAATACAAAGATCAAATCCACATGAAGGATGAGCCAGATGTCACCTGGTCCAAGAAAGAAATTATCTAGCTGTTAGCCTAGTGTAGCAGGATCCATGATGTTAGCACAGACCTTTATAAGACAGTATCGCCATCGCTTAAACAAAAGCACTGAGCATCTACCTTACACACTGCATGGTGCTAGGCACAGTGGATATGACAGTTGCTGTGGGAACCTCTGTCCAGCCGAAGAGATGCACACGAGGGACAAGACTGGATTCCCTGCTCAGCGTTACCACATTCTGTGTTCACGTTCCATAGTGAAGCGATGGCTATCTTGGACGTGGTAAGAAAGCAATCCTACCTGTGACTCCCTTTCTGCATTATTACCCTCCCCTCTTCCTACGTCTTCCCCCATCAGCAGAGGAACATTCCTGAGGCTGGGGACTGAGCAGCCAACACCAGCCAGTCACAATCGGTAAGCATCATCTGGATGCTGACAACTCTAGAATTTCTGTCTTCCTCTCAGCTGATTTATATGAGTCTAGATTTGGTCAACTGGCACCTTGATGCTGCTTCTGGGGTGACAAACAGACACCTCAAACTTATAGTGTCTTAAACTGAACGGCTCAGTTTCCCCAGATCTGATCTCCATTCCCAACTTCCAATCCACCTATTTCAGTGCCAGACACTGGGAGTCATTCTTAATTCTCTATTCCTCAAATAAAGCCTTGGTCAGTCCTTTCATGACCTTTTCCAGAACATACCTAAATCCACCCACATTCCTCCATCACTTGTTCAAGTTACCATCTTTTACCAGTTCTATGATGTTCATTTCTTTTTTGTTTTTAATATTTTTTAGATGTTGATGGACCTCTATTTTACTCCTTTATTCATATGTGGAGAATGGAACCCAGTGCCTCACACATGCCAGGCAAGTGCTCTACCTACCACTGAGCCCGGCCCAGCCCCCATTTCTTAATCTACCTTCACTCCTGCTGTGTTCTATCTATTCCCCACATTGTAGACAGAGAAATCTCAAAGACTATAAATCATGTAGGCCGCTTTCTTCCTTAGAGCCCTGTAATACGTTCCCAGTGTCTGAAATCCAAGACCTTTAACGTGGCCTCCCAGGCCCAAGGCACCTGGCTGTGCTCCAGCCAACCACTTTAATTCCAGTATCTCCAATGTACCAAGCTCTCCCTTTCACACACGGAGGGACCCAGGTCCCCTGACACCAGCCCTTCCCTGTGGTTGGCTCCTTTACACTCTTCAGGTCTGAGCTTATTTGTCACCTCATCAAGGGTGCTATCTCTGGGACTGGGGTTGTGGCTCAGTGGTAGATCACTTCCCTCACATGTGTGAGGCACTGGGTTCAAAAGTCGGCACCACTTAAAAATAAAGATAGATATTGTGTTCATTGACAGCTAAAAATTTTTTTAAAAAAATTTTAAACACACACACACACTTTGTATCACAATATCTGTGTCCTCATAGAAACTTTGTATGGAGTGGGTATGATAAAAGACCAAATCTTCTGTCCATCTAGCATAGTCTGTACTCTACGAGGAAATCAGTAAATACTTGTTACATGAATGTGAGAAAAGAGGGACCGGTTGAGCTTGGGTGGCCAGGACGGATTTCAGGTACACGGGGTAAACCCTGCCCTAAAGCTGGAGGTGGGTCACACGGGGGACATCAGGAGGGAATGGAAGTGGAGTGAATGGGCAGGACTATGGAGTCAGGGGCGCTGACGGCTCACCAAATGAGTGGTAGAATGCGAAATGAAGAGGGAGGAGGGAAGGACGGCCCCAAAGCCAAGAAGAGGAACTTCATCTCGATAAGGAAAGCAACTGGACCCACACGTGGCCTTGATCAAGGGAATTACAGGGTGAGTATGTCATCCAACGGGACTGGCGGTAGTCAGAAGGGACCGAGGCCAGGGGCACCGAAGGCTGGAAGGGCCACTGGGTTGGGGAGACACAGGGAGAGTAAAGAGTGAAACCGGAGACGGCGAAGGGAGAGCCCCCGAGCTCCATGGACCTTGGGGGGAAGAAGCAGGAGTCAGACAGGGTGCCGGATTCTGAGTGAAGCGGAAGGAAGAGTCGTGGTGTTGGAGAGAAGCAACCCGCTCTCTACAGTGTCTCCGTTGGAGCCACCCAGGAAGGGAGGCCCTGACGAGTGTCACCAGCTCCGGTATCCAGAGAATTCTGCCACTAACAAGTCAGGCTCTTGGGACTTCTTGCCCTGGTCATGGGCACTGATACTGCCCTTAGATGTGGACACGGAATAAGGGAGTCCTCGTTCACATGCCAGATAGCTGGCCATGGTCACCATGTCCCTCCTAGTGGTCTGTCCGCCAGGCCAACGCCCCAGTCCGTCGTCGTCGCCACCGGTGAGATCCCGTTTGAGTTCCCAGGCTCCCTCAGAGTTGGGTCTTACTTGATCACAGCGAGACCTACTGTAAAGGAGCACAGAGGATACCTGGTCCTGGCCTCACACAGTGAGACTGTCCAAACTCGGTTTACCCATACCAAATTCGACCTTTTTTTCCTTCTGCTATATGGTTGCATTGAAATTTTAGGAAAAGAAAAAAAACCCAAGATCTTTTTAATATAAAACTATTTTTACTCCCAATCTTATATTTTCTTTGGCTTTTTTTTAGCCTGTATTCAGAATTACAGTTGTTCCTATTTTATTTCAATATTTATTTTGATCTGCTATTCCTTAGAAACTTCTTCTAACATTCTTTATATTGATTCTATTTTTTTATAAAAAGCAAAGCTGTTATGATTTTCATCCACGTGATGAAAGAGCCCAGAATAAAGTCCTCAAGTTCTAATTGTGAAGTTTTATAGAGGTACCTTTTCTCAATCTTTTTTATTATTATATCATCATTATTTTTGTTCTTGTTGTAAAAAAACAAAACACCTAGCATAAAATTGATTATTTTTAACCATTTCAAAGTGCACATGAAGATGCTGAGGCATTAGTACACTCACATTGCTACACGCTGTCACCACCATCCATCTCCGGAACTCTTCCATAATGCAAACCGGGAATTCCGTACACATTTAAGAACCTCCCTCTCTCCCCCCAGACCTGGACAGCACCTTCCGACCACCCGACCCTGTGAGTCTGAGTGAAACCACACACTGCTTGTCCTTCCGTGTCTGACTGACTTCACTCATGATGTTTTTAGTTCATCCACATGGCTGAATGATGTTTCCTTATATGTATGTACCGTATTTTGTTCATCCATTCATCATTGACATGGTGTTTATGACAGTTTCTTCATTTGATGCCCACGAATGAGTTGTGGGTACACAAATATCCGAGTCTCTCTTTTACTTCTTTGGGGTATATACCCAGAAGTACTAGGTTATCTGGGAATTTTATTATGTCTAGTTTTGTTAAGGAATTGCACACTGTTTTCCATAGTGGCTGTACCATTTTACTTTGCTCTCGGGAATGGACTAGGATTCTTATCTGTCAACATTCTTATTAATACTGGTTATTTTTGTGGGGTTTTTTTTGGAAGGGAGGGGGTGTTACTTGTTTTGTTTTAAGCAAAGTCCTAATGAAAGCTTCCATTTCAAGGGCATGAAGTAGTCTCTCATTGTGATTTTGGTTTGAATTTCCCTGATAAATAATGATGTTGAGTATCTTCTCCATATATTTACTTGCCACCTTTATGTCTTCACTGGAGAAATATCTGTTAAAGTCCTTCGCCCATTTTTTGATTGAGATAAATTTTTTTATTGTTGAATTGTAGGAGTTCTTCATATATTCTGAATATCAATCCCTTATCAGACATGTAATCTGAAAAAATTGTCTCACATTCATGGCCTGCCTTTTCTCTTTTTTTGATTGTGTCCTTTAGTGCACTAAAATTCATTTAATTTTTATTTTGATGAAGTGCAACCTATCTATTTTTCATTCTCTTTCCTGTCTTTTTTGTGTTATACCCAAGAAATCATTGCCAAATCCAATATCATGGAGGTTTCCCCTGACTTTTTTAAGTTAGGACTAATATTTATATTGACATCAATTTGGTAATTTATTAAAAATTTAAATAAACTTGTGTAATCACTTGTAAGTCTATTTTCCAGTTCACATTATCCGTTTACCCATTGGGTAATTAGTTCTTGTATTTATTATTTTAATCGGTACCTACAAGAGCAGGCGCTTCAGACACAGTAAACCAGCCAGGGATCGCTCTACCCCTCTCTCACCAAGTTCAGAGTCTCATGAAGAAGTCGGACGTGGAATAAGGGATTACAGGCACGAGCACAGCACAGAAGAAGAAACGGAAGCTGATAGCAGGTCAGGCCAGCCAGCGTGGCCTAACCTGAAAGATCTCATCAAATTCCCTGGAATCCTTCTCCTGTGGGTCTATCAGCCCAAAGGAACATGGAAATCCGTCAGCCAGGTACTGATTCCGGATGAGGATCACTGCTCAGAGACTTCTCTTTACAAGCCGACTCTAGACTCTTCTGGGGGTCTTCCCGTCTTCAGATTCTGGAGTCCACAGCGGATTTAAAAACTCTGAGTCTGGAAACCAGAGTATTTGAATCTCTCCTAGGTGATGCCTGCAGTTACCTTTACAACTTCTTTATCTACCTCAGGGTAGATCTGAACTCAGAAGCAACCCGGCACAGTGGCTCCCTCGAGGTCTGTCTGCCGTCTGTGGCGAAGACAGGGTCTTTGGTTAGGACGGAGTTTTAGGAAAGCGAAGGGACCTGGAACCCGCCAGCCCTGTCTGTTCTTCTCTAGTAAGTCTCCCCCGCCCCACGAACCGCATATGGACTGTTTTACTCCATTACTTTATAAAATAAAGTCCTTGGCCTCGCCTCTCTGCCCACCTCCAGGTTGGGGAGGTGGTAAGATGAGGGTGTGGCCCTGTGTGAGCGCTCCCAGGGAGGCCGGAGTGGAAAGCCAGGGGCTCCAGGGTCAGCCAGGAGGGTCTGCACATCCCAAGGCCAGAAGTTCCAGCAAAGAAATGGAAAGTCGGACAGGAAGGAAATCTAAATGATCCGCCCTCCTCTCCCATATGATTGACCAGGAAATGGTTTTCCTGATAAAAAAGAATCAGCCACTAAAGTAGCTACAAAAGCAGAGAGTCACATAGATCCTCAGGGGCAGGGGTGGCCTGAGTGAAGCCGGAGGGCCCCAGGGCCAGAGGCTGGGAGGGACCAGGCACAGCAGGGCAGCAGCTGGCTCTTGAGACAGAGTGCAGAGTGGGTAAGGAGGAGACCCAGAGAGGCCAGCGTGCGGGGAAGGCTTCAGGGGAAAGAGGAGAGAGGTTTGTGCCGTTGGCAGTTGGGCAGCAGCAGGCCAGAGAACAAGCAGGGCACTTAGGAAGAGAGCAGGCCCAAGCAGAGTTGGAAGCACAGTGACACCATTTTAAAATGGGAGGAGCCATGGAGGGAAGGTCACAAGGAGAGGCAAGGACTCGGGGACAGGTGGAGTGGGCTTGGGGAAGGAGACCAGAAAGTGCCAGGAGCAGCAGCCACCGTGGTGAGGGGCAGACGGGGGAGCCCTGCCCCAGGAGGGAGTGGAGACGTGGCGAGAGGCCGGGGGGCCCAAGGCCCAGGAGGGCTCTCCGTCCTGCTCTGCCTCTCTCTCTCTGGGGGTCCCACTGGGAGCTCTCTGAGCTTCAGGTGGGTGCCCCCATGTGTTGAGAAACTGGTGTCCTGTGACCGTGCAGTGCGTCCACAGTGAGTCACTTCCAGAACTCGCAGGCCCGTGGCCGGCCAGCCGGAGTCCCAGCCGGAGCATCAGCCCTGTTTCCTCTCGCACAGGAGGCCCGAGAGCCCTCTCGCTGCTTCCTGGGCACTGAAAGGTCGCCCAGAGAACCTTCGGGGATTGTCAGAGGGAAAGTCCAAGCTGCACGGTGGAGGAGTCCCAAAGCCAGGCCAGCCCACATGGGGAGAGAGCAGTCTCTTTAATGAGGTCCACCAGGGCCACCAGTCCTCTCTCTAAGTGCAGAATCATCAAATTGGAGAACCAGACTGACCACAGGAAGAGCAAAATGAGGCCTGCCTCTGACTGAAACTGACCAGAGGGATCAAAGGACGCGGTGGACCTAGAACCTCAGAGTCGGGGTAGGCAGAGACTGGGATGGGATGCAACGGGAACTCTCTCCTCCCGCCGCTCTCCCGGTGGGTCCCTTTTTAACTGTCCAGGAGAAGCTGTTAAAGGGGAATCCGCTCATGGCAGTGGCTCATCTTGTCTAGTGACCACCATTTTATTCCACTGACTGCTGGAGCCAGAAGTCCGCTGTGAGACCCTCAGAAAGATCTGTGGGATGAATCGAGTCGCTCCTACCCCAGCCAGCCCAGCTGAGGGGGACAGGGTGACCACGCTCCTCTGTGCAAGGAGGCCCTTCCTAGAAGTCCTCTTCGCCTCAGCAGCACTCTCAAGACCGGGGCTGGTTAGGGGTTCACGGCCGTCTCCCCTTCCCTCCTCAGGTCACTGCACAGTCCCGCTTTGTGACTGGGAAGGCAGGCTCACAGTGGTGACTGCGGTCCCCAAACACAGGCCTCTGCCAGGAGGGCAGCAGACCGAAGGCTCCTTCCATTGAGGAAGACTCACAGTGAAGACCACCAGAAGAGGCAGGAGCAGAGAAAGGAAAGGCCCGAGTGTGTAAGATGACGCTCACCAGCACTGGTTATTCCCTATCACTGCCCCCATTTTACACGCGGGAAAAGGGCTCAGACACACCCTCCCCAGGGTCACAGAGAAAGACAGATCAGATGGGAACTGGACCCGAAGCCTCAGTGATTCCTGTGCCCCAGGCCTCCCCCTGGTGGTGGACGGGGAAGTGTGCACAAGCCCTCTGCAGGCCAACGGATCCCTGCCATCACTGGGGACAGCTTTGCTGAGGTCGACTTTGTACCAATCCTGTCACAGGCTGCAGACTCACATCAACACAGGAGGCCGAGAGTTAAGCAGGGCTGAACCAGGCAAAGACGACGAGTCTCCACGGTCAGACTCAGGTGAGCAGGCCCAGGGATGGAGGGTGGTGGAAGGGAGAGGGCATGGCCCATCAGGAAACCACCACGGCAAACGAGGAGGGTGGGCCCGAGAGAGGGGTGACAGGGCATGTCCCTGAGTGTCCACAGGTTTGGGCACTACCCTGTGTTAGGCTCTCTTCTAGTGCTGGGGACCGCGAGGAATGAGACAGTCTGCCTTCTGGGAACTTACCCTGGGCAGGGGGCTACACCAGTAAGTGCCCAGATGGGTGAGGTCCGCCCAGATAAGTCCTGAGGGAAAAAGTCAGGCCAGGCCATCGTTTCCAAGGGCACGGCAAAGCAGGACTGGGCGGAAGCTAGAACAACAAACCTTACTTCCTCCTGGTGGCGCTGCAAGTCCAAGATCAGGTGTGGGCAGCTGCCTTGGCCTGTAGAGGTCTCGTCCTTCCAGCGTCTTCCCCTGGTCTTCCCTGGGTCTGTGCCCTAATTTCCTCTTCTTATTGGAGTAGGGCCCACCCCTGTGGCCTCAATTACTTCTTGAATACATCTGAAGTATTAAGGGTTAGGATATCACTACAAAATTTTGGGGGACACAGTGCAGCCCATAACACAAGGTGGTGAAACTCTGCATCAAGGTAAAAATTCTGCCTCTAAAGGTGGCAATGTCCTCTTTGGAGGACACAATATGGCTCACACACAAGTGACAAAACTGACAACCATGTCCCTGGCTGGGCTCTCCGATGATATGAGAAAGCAAACATTTCAAACCCTCCAGCAAGGATGTGCTCTGCAGAGACCCACTCAGCTGGGAGGGTCGGAGCCTTCGTAACCAAGGCCAGAGGGGGGGAGGGGAGGGAGGGCGGAGATCCGCTACCCGGGACATGTGGGGGCCGCTGAGACCACGGGGAGCCGAGAGCCCAGAGAGGGGAGGGAGTTAGCCCAGGTGTCCAGGGGCATCCTGGGAGGGGCGAACCGCCTGTGGGAAGACGCTGGGTGAGGGGGAATGGCTCACTTGGCTCAGGGGCCCTCTGGTACGCTCCAGGTCAGGAATGGGGAGAAGGGATAGGAGGGTGGGGTCAGGGCAGATGCTGGCCCATGTACAGATGTGCCGTTAGGAGAACAAGGTTCAGTGACCTGTTATGGGGTGACAACGGTGCACTGCTGACTCAGTCTGTTAGAACGCTGTGGGTCATTAATAGAAAACCAATGTGTTCTGTCACAGTTCTAGAGGATGGACAGTCCACAACGGAGGCGCTCTCTGCCTCCACGCTGTGCCCTGCTGTGCCACCCCAGAGATGGGCAGCCCTCTTACAGTGCAGAGCCCTGAGCCGCGTCACCAGGCTCACTCCCCAGTGCCGCCACGCTGGGGACTAGGTTTGGAAAGGAAACCAGGCCCTGGAAACTACACCTCTAAAGGAGTTCTTACCACAAAACTAAAGGGTGGATGACGTGATGGATGTTGATCAACTGTATCTAATCATTCCACAATATAGACAGACACTGACGACAATGATGTTCATAATTAATAGAAACTTTTAATTCACTATTAAGAAAAATCTCTACAAAGAATCAGGGAGAAGGTTAGGATGGCTAGAGTGCAGAAGGCGACCAGGCCGGGCCTGTGATGGCTGGCCCTCACTTTGGCGGGGGAGACCAGTGAGAATGCTGAGAAGACGGCACAAGCTTAGAAATGAAGCCACAAATTAGACAGAACCCCTTGGTCTCCACATTATGCCCTTTTTTCTTTCAGAAAGAGGCCTCGCCAGAGCTGGGGGAGGAAACACACAGAGTGGAGGCGTGGCGTGAAGACATTCTAGTTAGACATCAACTGGGCTAAGTCGGTCACTCCCCACTGCCCACGGCCTGTGCTTGGGAGCAGAGGGCGTGATATTTTTCTGGGCTTAAGGTGTAGGCTGACATGGCGTTCAAGAACTGGTCCAGCGGGCAGAGTCTGTCGGGGCAACCTCTTGGCACCTGCGCCTGTGGGAGAGACGTGGCTCAGCAGCCCACAGGGCCAGGCCCTTCTGCTGCCTCGGGGAGCCCCAGCAGCACGCACACATGTAACACTCAGAACCCACCCCTACAGCCCGCTTACAAAGGCCACTCGAGAAATGTCCTTGAGCTGAGAGGACACAGTCAAGTGACATCACTGAGTTGGAGAAGCTAAAGGTCTCATCTCTGGGAGAGCTCTGGTCCCTTTCCTCAGCATCGATGTCGACAGGCCTTTGGCAAGTCAAGGGTGCTGGCAGTGCCCGCTACCTCCCAAAGACCCAGCCGGGCATGTTCAAGGGGCTCCCGGTCAGGAGGCTGCGTCTCGACAGTCTCTCGGGAGAAGAGCAGGAGGGGCTCTATTCCTGGAACGAGTCTGCAGACCAGGATCAGGACCACGTCCCACCACAGGCCAAGATGGGCTCTAGCCCTGGGCACAGCTGTGAGTCGCCCACGGGCTGCAGGGAGCCGAGGGCGCCCAGGGAGACTCCACGGGGCCTGGTGCTGACCCAGCAGGGGCACTGGGGAGGGCCCGGCCACCACTCGGTCCCAGCTGCGAGGTCTCACCTCCCCGTTGTAATAGAGCTGCACAAACCACTCCTTCGACTGCTGGTGCTGGTAGAGTTCCACTGTCAGGTCGGCAGCAAACGGGGGCCACTTGTGGTCAAAAATCCCCAGGGTCATTAAGAGAGGGATGAGGGTCACATCGTGAGTTGCATAGAGGTGTAGCTTTCTGAAAGAAGGAAACAGTTCCCTGTCATGGTCTACTTCACAACTCGGGAGGCTACGGAAGCTCATGAGCCATTCCCCACATTTTAAAGACCTGTGGACATCACATCTCTGTTCGTGGAGTGAAGCTCTTCAAGCTGAATCTACCAGGCCCAAACCTCTGGCTGGGACTTCTGAAATACCAAGGACTTTACACTGCTGCCCGTCTCCCTGGAGTAAGGAACACACCGGCCTCAGAAACCCACAGTCCACTCCTCTTGTCACCAGGGGAGGTCCCACTGGGATCACTCTCCTGGCCTCCTCCTGGTGAGTCTTAAGGAAGAAACTGAGCTGGTGTGGTCTAGACCCCTCGTGGGATCCTGCCAGGCCGGAAGGAGGGTCTGCCCACTCTCGCCACACGACAGTCAGCGAGAGCCTCTGCCCCTTGTTGGGAAAGCCTGCAGTTTTAGGGAACTGAGCTCATTTCAACCTCGTCTCCCAATGGCCATTCAACCTACTTCTGACTGACGCCAGTGTCACCTCTTGGGGTGGGTTGGGGCTCTTATTTATTGACCCCAATATAGAAGCCCAGCACTAGATCCTGTGGTGTTCTACAGACACAAGGAGAGAACATCAAGCAGCTCAGAGTTAGGGATCACGTTCAAGGGAGCCTGTCACATGCTCCTCCAGAGCCAAGGTGCACACAGAGTTAGGGATCACGTTCAAGGGAGCCTGTCACATGCTCCTCCAGAGCCAAGGTGCACACAGTTAGGGATCACGTTCAAGGGAGCCTGTCACATGCTCCTCCAGAGCCAAGGTGCACACAGTTAGGGATCACGTTCAAGGGAGCCTGTCACATGCTCCTCCAGAGCCAAGGTGCACACAGTTAGGGATCACGTTCAAGGGAGCCTGTCACATGCTCCTCCAGAGCCAAGGTGCACACAGAGTTAGGGATCACGTTCAAGGGAGCCTGTCACATGCTCCTCCAGAGCCAAGGTACACACAGTTAGGGATCACGTTCAAGGGAGCCTGTCACATGCTCCTCCAGAGCCAAGGTGCACACAGTTAGGGATCACGTTCAAGGGAGCCTGTCACATGCTCCTCCAGAGCCAAGGTGCACACAGTTAGGGATCACGTTCAAGAGGAGCCTGTCACATGCTCCTCCAGAGCCAAGATACACACAGAGTTAGGGATCACGTTCAAGAGGAGCCTGTCACATGCTCCTCCAGAGCCAAGGTGCACACACAGTTAGGGATCACGTTCAAGGGAGCCTGTCACATGCTCCTCCAGAGCCAAGGTGCACACAGTTAGGGATCACGTTCAAGAGGAGCCTGTCACATGCTCCTCCAGAGCCAAGGTGCACACAGTTAGGGATCACGTTCAAGGGAGCCTGTCACATGCTCCTCCAGAGCCAAGGTGCACAGAGTTAGGGATCACGTTCAAGAGGAGCCTGTCACATGCTCCTCCAGAGCCAAGGTGCACACAGTTAGGGATCACGTTCAAGAGGAGCCTGTCACAGTGCTCCTCCAGAGCCAAGGTGCACACAGTTAGGGATCACGTTCAAGAGGAGCCTGTCACATGCTCCTCCAGAGCCAAGGTGCACAGAGTTAGGGATCACGTTCAAGGGAGCCTGTCACATGCTCCTCCAGAGCCAAGGTGCACACAGTTAGGGATCACGTTCAAGAGGAGCCTGTCACATGCTCCTCCAGAGCCAAGGTGCACACAGAGTTAGGGATCACGTTCAAGAGGAGCCTGTCACATGCTCCTCCAGAGCCAAGGTGCACACAGAGTTAGGGATCACGTTCAAGAGGAGCCTGTCACATGCTCCTCCAGAGCCAAGGTGCACACAGTTAGGGATCACGTTCAAGAGGAGCCTGTCACAGTGCTCCTCCAGAGCCAAGGTGCACACAGTTAGGGATCACGTTCAAGAGGAGCCTGTCACAGTGCTCCTCCAGAGCCAAGGTGCACACAGTTAGGGATCACGTTCAAGAGGAGCCTGTCACATGCTCCTCCAGAGCCAAGGTGCACACAGTTAGGGATCACGTTCAAGAGGATCCTGTCACATGCTCCTCCAGAGCCAAGGTGCACACAGAGTTAGGGATCACGTTCAAGGGAGCCTGTCACATGCTCCTCCAGAGCCAAGGTGCACACAGTTAGGGATCACGTTCAAGGGAGCCTGTCACATGCTCCTCCAGAGCCAAGGTGCACACAGTTAGGGATCACGTTCAAGGGAGCCTGTCACATGCTCCTCCAGAGCCAAGGTGCACAGAGTTAGGGATCACGTTCAAGAGGAGCCTGTCACATGCTCCTCCAGAGCCAAGGTGCACACAGTTAGGGATCACGTTCAAGAGGAGCCTGTCACATGCTCCTCCAGAGCCAAGGTGCACACAGTTAGGGATCACGTTCAAGAGGAGCCTGTCACATGCTCCTCCAGAGCCAAGGTGCACAGAGTTAGGGATCACGTTCAAGGGAGCCTGTCACATGCTCCTCCAGAGCCAAGGTGCACAGAGTTAGGGATCACGTTCAAGAGGAGCCTGTCACATGCTCCTCCAGAGCCAAGGTGCACACAGTTAGGGATCACGTTCAAGAGGAGCCTGTCACATGCTCCTCCAGAGCCAAGGTGCACACAGTTAGGGATCACGTTCAAGAGGATCCTGTCACATGCTCCTCCAGAGCCAAGGTGCACACAGTTAGGGATCACGTTCAAGGGAGCCTGTCACATGCTCCTCCAGAGCCAAGGTGCACACAGAGTTAGGGATCACGTTCAAGGGAGCCTGTCACATGCTCCTCCAGAGCCAAGGTGCACACAGTTAGGGATCACGTTCAAGGGAGCCTGTCACATGCTCCTCCAGAGCCAAGGTGCACACAGTTAGGGATCACGTTCAAGAGGAGCCTGTCACATGCTCCTCCAGAGCCAAGGTGCACACAGTTAGGGATCACGTTCAAGAGGATCCTGTCACATGCTCCTCCAGAGCCAAGGTGCACACAGTTAGGGATCACGTTCAAGAGGAGCCTGTCACAGTGCTCCTCCAGAGCCAAGGTGCACACAGTTAGGGATCACGTTCAAGGGAGCCTGTCACATGCTCCTCCAGAGCCAAGGTGCACACAGTTAGGGATCACGTTCAAGAGGAGCCTGTCACATGCTCCTCCAGAGCCAAGGTGCACACAGAGTTAGGGATCACGTTCAAGAGGAGCCTGTCACATGCTCCTCCAGAGCCAAGGTGCACACAGTTAGGGATCACGTTCAAGAGGATCCTGTCACATGCTCCTCCAGAGCCAAGGTGCACACAGTTAGGGATCACGTTCAAGAGGAGCCTGTCACAGTGCTCCTCCAGAGCCAAGGTGCACAGAGTTAGGGATCACGTTCAAGAGGAGCCTGTCACATGCTCCTCCAGAGCCAAGGTGCACACAGTTAGGGATCACGTTCAAGAGGAGCCTGTCACAGTGCTCCTCCAGAGCCAAGGTGCACACACAGTTAGGGATCACGTTCAAGAGGAGCCTGTCACAGTGCTCCTCCAGAGCCAAGGTGCACACACAGTTAGGGATCACGTTCAAGAGGAGCCTGTCACAGTGCTCCTCCAGAGCCAAGGTGCACACAGTTAGGGATCACGTTCAAGAGGAGCCTGTCACAGTGCTCCTCCAGAGCCAAGGTGCACACACAGTTAGGGATCACGTTCAAGGGAGCCTGTTACATGCTCCTCCAGAGCCAAGGTGCACACAGTTAGGGATCACGTTCAAGAGGAGCCTGTCACATGCTCCTCCAGAGCCAAGGTGCACACAGTTAGGGATCACGTTCAAGAGGAGCCTGTCACAGTGCTCCTCCAGAGCCAAGGTGCACACAGTTAGGGATCACGTTCAAGAGGAGCCTGTCACAGTGCTCCTCCAGAGCCAAGGTGCACAGTGTTAGGGATCACGTTCAAGAGGAGCCTGTCACATGCTCCTCCAGAGCCAAGGTGCACACACAGTTAGGGATCTTGTTGAAATGTAGATTCTGCTCAGCAGGTCAGGCCTGAATACCTGACAAGCTCTTGGGCCATGATGAAGCTGTCAGCAGATCACACTTTGACCAGCAGATGCCTAGGACACACAGCACTCCAGACCTGTGGTCCTGACCTGGGTGCCAGGCCCTCCAAAAGTGGAAGCTCATGGGTCATTTCCAACTTTCTAAAATGCCTGTGGATATCACTCCTTCTTAGCCATTCAAACTACATCTATTATACAATTATATTTTAAACTATTAAAATACCAAATTGGGGCCGGGGTTGTAGCTAGGTGGAAGAGCGCTTGCCTAGGGTGTGTGAGGCCCTGGGTTTGATCCTCAGCACCACATAGAAATAAATAAATAAAGGTGTTGTGTCCATCTGTAACTAAAACAAAATAAAATTCCAAATCAGTGTGATATAAACATGTCTGTTGAAAGACAAACAGTTAAAAAAAAAATGGGAAAATAAATTTAGGGCTCTTTTTGGCTAAACTAAAAATTTCAAAACCCAGTCAGAAGGATCTAGCAGGAAGAAGGTCGAAAAGGCTGTGGGCCTCACTGGACATCTCCCTGCAGCTGCGGACAGCCTAGGGCTGGCCCCTCTGGGGAACTGCCTCCGGCTGCTCTCGGGCAGAGCGGAGCTGCTGTGCTAGTACCTCCTCTGGCTGGGCGGAGTGGCAGGGTCCACCGCGGTCAGCAGGCTGCTCTCCAGGATGTGCAGGAAGGGGCCCACTGCCATCTGAAGGCCTTCCCTAGGAAGAGCAGAAGCAGGTCAGACACCGGCACCCAGTCAGCACTCAGGGGACGCAGGCTGGCCCTGCCCTGTGAGGCCTCAGGAGCCCAACTGGATGGGCCACGAAAAAGACAAGCAGAGCAGGAGGGACAGCAGGCGGAGGACAAATGGTGCCACAGGCAGCTGGGGGTCCGGGTGGACAAAGACTCCCACCACTGAAGCTGGGCGCAGCGGCCAGGAACACAGCTGAGACAGGAGGGCTGGGGAGGGCAGCGGTGACGGGGTCCATCATGGAGAAGGAGGCCGCGAAGAGCAGAAGAGCCACGCGGAGAAGGGCGGGGTGACGGCTCCCAGGCATTCCAGAGGGCCTGGAGGGAGCCACCTCCCGCGTGTTCCTGTCGTCGGCTCTCTCCTGTTGTGCTTTAGGCCACAGGGACACTTCTTATCACGTCTGTCAGTTGACTTAGTCCCAGGGCGGGCTCTGCAGCTCCACCGTCTTCCTTCTGCGGCTTATTACCCCACAGTCCTCAGGCAGCTACTGAGGCACACCACATCCTCTCCCAGCTGTGTGCCTCTCTGTTTTTACCAAGGAAAAAACAACAACACCTCCTCTCCTCCAACTCCCAGAACCCCATCGCTGACGGAAGGGACCAGGGAGGCCCGGGACCCATCCCTACTCATGGAGACTTCACAATCAAGAAACGAGGAGCAGCGGATGGAGAGAGGTGAGCAACACTGTGTGTGACAGGCACCCTCCAGGAGAACGTGTGCAGGCCAAGCCACGCTGGACTGGAAGTCGTGACCATTTGTCCCCGAAGACACATCAGTTCTGAAACCAGGGCCAAGGGAACGGAAAGGACAGTGGACAAGGAGAAGCCAACGATGGTTCAGCCCCATCAGACCTGCCTGCTGTTTTGTTAACAGAGTCGACTGGGGGCCGGGCTGGGGCTGTGGTAGAGCGCTTGCCTGGCACGTGTGAGGCACTGGGTTCCATCCTCAGCACCACGTAAAAATAAAATAAAGGCAGTGTGTCCATCTACTAGAAAAAGTATTTAAAAAAAAGTCTACTGGAACCTAACTGTGCCCCTTCTGTTACATGTCACCACAGCTGCTTCCCGCTGTCAGGGTGGGGAAAAGGCTGGGTGGCGGAACAGCACATTTATTAACATGCATATGGACAGTGAGTGACAGTTTGAGGTAGCAGCATCACTTCATGAAAAAAGAGGAAGCTGGCAAGTTCAGGGAGGGGCGGCAAAGTGAGTGGCTTGGCTGGAGCCTTCTGGATGCCCGAGGCTGGCGCACAGTGGACGTGGGACTCAGGGTCAACGCAGGCAGCGTCTTCACATCATAGACAAGACTCGACCTTTGGGTTTTGAAGGTTTCGAGGGCTGGCTTGTTTCCCTTAGCGTGACAGTCTCAAGATCTATCTACTGGCAAACGTCATAAAGCCATTCTGCTCTATGGTGAGTGACACTGTGTTGTAGATCTATCCCACAAGAATGCAACCTTAATGAGAATGAGTCACACTCCATGTTTGTATATCAAAATATACTCGACTGTCATGTCAAACAAGAAATAGCAAGTCGGTGCAGTCGGGGCCTCTGAGGCCGCACACTGGGCAAGCCCTTGGGATGCCAGCTGCCCCGTCTTCCTCAGGACCCTCCTCTGCTGCCCACTCCCCCACTAAGCCACTTATTCTGAGGATAAGCCGAAGGCTCTTATTCTAACAGAAAAAAGAGGCTTCTGACATCTGTAAGAGGGCAGCCTTTCCTTTGGGTGGCCAAGAAGCAGGCCTTCTACCAACAGCAGCCCCACTCGCAGGAAGAGAGAGAGCAGACACAGGCCTGTCCGTCAGAGGGCGGTCCGAGTCCTGGCTCTGCCGCGCACCAGCTCAGCTCAGGCAGGGCTGTGACCTCTCAGCCCCAGCTTCCTCCCGCACCTGACGGTGAGAAGATGACACTCCTGTGTAAAGTGTCACATGATGAAGGAAGTGAGAGATACGTCCTTCCATCAGCTTCCACACCTCCCACTAAATCTTTGGAACCTTGGAACACAAGGAAAAAGGCAGTGTCTGAGACACTCAGCAGGTGGTGCTCTACATCCTTTGTAACACAGGTGGAGGCTCCAGGTCACCAGCCCGGATCAGAAGCCTCAGGACCTGGGAAGGAAGGCCGCAGAGCAGGGCTGTCTCCCAGACCACGGTGGTGCCAGCAGGCGGTGTGAGCAGGCCTGAAGGGCCTCCTTCCCACACACTCGGAGGTCTGACCAAGCGTGACTCTGCGCCAGCAGCTGCAGAGGCCACTCACCTGTCTTCCCGCTGTAGGACGTACAAGGCTGTGTCCACGGCCCTCTGCTCAACCACCTGGGCGAATCTCTGCAGAGCGGGGCAGCTTGAGAGGCTGTGTGCCTGCAAGGAGCACAGGCAGGATTTCAGATCACAGCTTCTGCCCCCAGCCTGGCAGCTGCAAGGACCTGTCTTCTGGGAAGGGGCTAAACAGCTCAAAAAGCCCTGCCCCCAGGTCCTTCCAAAGCCATGCCCTCCTGGAGGGCTGAAGAGCCAGAATTGAAAACGTTTTCCTCCATCTGATGGCTCCCATCCACTCCACGTTTTTTTTTAATTTTATTTTTTAAATTTAAAAAAGAATAAAACACCAAGGCAAGGGATTCACAACTTTCCACTTGACTTTCATTTTCCCTAAAATGCTTTCTAAAGATGTGCCATACAGATGCTCTACGGGAGCTCTCGCCTGTGACCTCAGTCCACTGCACCTAAGCACAGGTGCGTCTGTGCCTCTGCGGCATGAGGTCATTTCACAAGAGAAGGAGGGCAGCTCCTACACTGCCACGGTGTCCAACTTCTGAATCTAGAGAGATAAATCCCATGCGTGATCTTCTTTATGTATTCATTACACAAAAGAGATCCTATGGCTAGATTAGTTTGAGGAAAACAGACTTAAAGATTAACTGGGGGCGGGGGAATAAAAATTAACTGGAGGCCGGGCCGCAGTGGCGCACTCCTATAATCCCAGCGGCTCAGGAGGCTGAGACAGGAGGATCGTGAGTTCAAAGCCAGCCTCAGCAATGGGAGGCACTAAGCAACTCAGTGAGACTGTATTTCTAAATAAAATATAGAAAATAGGGCTGGGGATGTGACTCAGAGTTCAAGTGCCCCTCAGTTCAATCCCCGGTAATCCCCCCACCCTGAAAAACAAAAGATTAACCAGAGTTCTTTTTTTTTTTTTTTTTTTTTTTTGTGTGTGTGTGTGTGGTGCTAGGGACTGAACCCAGGGCAGCAGGAGCAGGGCCTTGTGCATGAGAGGCAAGCATTCTACCAAAGAAGCTCTAGCTCCAGCCCCAGAGTTCTTTACTATGGGCTTCTCAGATTTCTAATATGATGATATGCATATACTCTTCAAAAAAGAGAATAAATAAGGACCCAAAAGTTTTAGATCCTAGCAGATACTGACTGAATGTAAAAACTGAGCACCCTGGGCTGGGGATGTGGCTCAGCACATCTACCATGCACAGGAATGTGGGTTCAATCTTCAGCCCCACATAAAAATAAATAAATAAAATAGATGAGTTATTAAAAAAAACTGAGCACCCCTTCCTACCCAGAATCCTCCCTACTCATCACCCACTCGACCCCTACTCTCCCAAACACACACACACACACACACACACACACCCCCCAGGTATTCTAAACAAGTTTCAAAAAACTGATCTAAAGCTGGATGTCCATACTCCTGACTGCTCTAGAGCTGGATGTCTGCACTCCTGACTGATCTAGAGTTAGATGTCTTACTCCTGACTGATCTAGGGCTGGACGTCCATACTCCTGACTGATCTAGAGCTGGACGTCCATACTCCTGACTGATCTAGAGCTGGACGTCCATACTCCTGACTGATCTAGAGCTGGACGTCCATACTCCTGACTGATCTAGAGCTGGATGTCCGTACTCCTGACTGCTCTAGAGCTGGACATCCGTACTCCTGACTGATCTAGAGCTGGACGTCCGTACTCCTGATTGATCTAGGGTTGGACATCCATACTCCTGACTGATCTAGAGCTGGATGTCTGCACTCCTGACTGATCTAGAGCTGGATGTCTGCACTCCTGACTGATCTAGAGCAGGATGTCTGCACTCCTGACTGATCTAGAGCAGGATGTCTGCACTCCTGCTGATCTAGAGCAGGATGTCTGCACTCCTGCTGATCTAGAGCAGGATGTCTGCACTCCTGGCTGATCTAGAGCAGGATGTCTGCACTCCTGCTGATCTAGAGCAGGATGTCTGCACTCCTGCTGATCTAGAGCAGGATGTCTGCACTCCTGGCTGATCTAGAGCTGGATGTCTGCACTCCTGGCTGATCTAGAGCTGGATGTCTGCACTCCTGGCTGATCTAGAGCAGGATGTCTGCACTCCTGGCTGATCTAGAGCTGGATGTCTGCACTCCTGCTGATCTAGAGCTGGATGTCTGCACTCCTGGCTGATCTAGAGCTGGATGTCTGCACTCCAGCCTGGGTGAGGAGTCCATGACGATTCCCGTCCCCTCCTCATTGCTCCCTCTCCCTCAGTCCCCACATCCACTCCACCCGTAAGCCTCATCACAGTGGCCTGCACACCAGAGGGCCTCCAGCCACTTCTCCCCACCTAGTTCCAAGTCAGGAGCCTGTTCATCCAAGTGCCTGCCCCATGGTCACCAAACCCCAAGGGTCAGGGAAAAGTGCCATCCCACCTGTTCAGCAGCCACATTGTCTAAGAGAATGAAGAAGTCCACTTCCATGCTACTGTCGAGGCCCATCCCTTCCTTCACCTCTTTCAAATCCTCTGAGATCTGTGGCTGCGAAGTAGCAGCCTCCTTCCGGCCTCTGCCAAAGCAATTTTAAAAATATTTTCACATCATCTTCATGTTGAACAGCAATCAACAGTTCACTGAATGTGTGTTGCTCAACCCCCACCAACACCCAGTGGAGCTCACTGCATCATTCCCATTTCACAGATGAGGAAACTAAGATCCCACAAAGTCAAGTGATTGACACAACTCAGCAAGGGTCAGACTTTCCAAGTCCTACTCTAGATTCGTCGTGCCCAGCACCATGCACAGCCCCGGTCTGCCTGGAGACAGCACTCTCTTCTAAGAACACATCTCATGTCGCCTGGTGCAGCTCAGCATGGCTGAGGACCAACAGGGTAACCGCCCTAACCAACGGACCTGCGTGGCGGCACACCAGCAGGGACGGGGAGGGCAGTCTGTCTTCTTGGGCCAGTACCTGGATTCGCAGGCTGATGACGGGCTCACTCACTACCTTATCCACCCACTCAGAGACCGGGAAAAGGCCTGTTCACGACTGTACACCACCCAGACTCCCTGCACCTCCGCTGCGAGCCTGCGGCCAAGAGCAAGAGCTCCTGCACTCCCTGGGCAGTGGCAGCGGGAGGCAGCCACGAGGGTGGGCCTGGGCAAAGCCTCAGGGCAGGCAGGTCTGCCAGCCAAGGTGGGGAGGGGCGCCCTCCTCTAGGCCCTCACCTGATCCTCGTCCTCAGGTTCTGGCAGCTTTGGTAGTTGGGGTACAACACCTCCGAGTCTGCCTCAGCAGTGTGGATGACGACAGGTCCTGGAGGAATGGGTGCACAGGCAGGAAGAGGCTTCACTGGGCTCTTCCCCAAGCCCCACTTCCTCCTCCTCCTCTGTCCACCACAGAGCTGGAGCACCAGGTCTCCTTAAGGAGAGCAAAGGCCCCAGCGCACACCGGCCCTGCAGAGCGTTCCCACGGCCGAGCATTGCAGAAAGCAGGCAGCAGCCTTGTTCTGTCCAGCACAGGCCCTCCTACGGCCATCAACAGACCAGAGGGGAATGGACCGCCCGGTCCCACCGCAGGCATTCTGAGGAACACCCTTCAGGGTCTAGAGCTGAGTGTTCCTGAGCGAAGCATTCTCCTTGGTTTTCTCATCCCAACACTCCCTGCCTTCAAGCCCTGCCAGCAACCAAGCATCCTAAGGAAGAACGGGCTGTCCCTAATTTGATCAGAACTAGGTTATTTTCTTCCCAAAGCTCAATCTCCTAGGCCAATATGCGACTTATCACTTAACAATTGAGAAAGGTGGCCACAAAGCCTCGAATCTCCTCAGGCTGGGGTCCTGCCCAAAATAAAAGCCAGCCTTCTGGAAGAGCTGCTAGGAACCAAAGATCAGACCAGAGTTCCCACGCCTGGCTGCTGCTCAGAGGTCACTAGCTCTTGTCCCCTCTGGCAACGCCTGGAGGTTTCCTTACGCCCCTTCCCCAGGTTCTCTTTTCCCACAGCCCAGGCCCAAGGGCAAAAGGAGCACCTCCCACCAGCAGCAACCTGGAATTCACGGCCGTCAGTCCACACAGCAAGTAGGTGGCCCGAGTCCCGAGGATCAGAACCCCAGGTTTTAGCCATGGTAACGTTACTAGAATCTGAGAACCCAAACACACTTCGTTGGTCTCGACAGAAGGAAACCCCACCGAAGGTCTGTCGGGCAGGCCTTGAGTCCCTAACTAACCCACAGGGCTGCCTTGGGAAGCCACTCTTTCTCCAGGGCTCATCTGCAATCCCAGGGGTGGAACCCTATCAGTGATCTCGGGAACCGCGCCACCACCATGTCCAACAGCAACAGTGCTGATCTCTGCCAGGTGGTGGTTCAAAGCAGCGTCTATCTGCATGTCCCACGCCCCCTCCTTTCCTATAGTCCCCATGACCTCTCTGAAGAATCCTGGGCTTCTGCATGTGCAGAAACACAAAAAATGATCTACATGCACATATCCTTGGATAAGTACTGAACCTAAAGGTGACAGCATGGATTTCGACACCAATACCATTCACCGCTTAGTGTGCCTGGGCAGGTCATTTAGCCCCTCTTAGTTCTCTTATTTGTAAAATGGAAAACGGTACCTTCCTCATAGGGTTATAAAGACTTACACAATATATGCGAAGTCCTTAGAATACTGTTTGGTATATACCAAGTCTGTAGTGCTGGGATTTTAAAAACTGATAATAATCTAGTAAAACACGGACAACACTACACAGTACTCCATCTGGATGGAGTCTGCTGCTGTTTCGGCACCTTGGAACTACAGTTTGCAGTAAAAAGACACTCTAAATAGACACTCGGATATGAACTGAGCCAAGGACTGGCCAAATGGGGCCAGCCAGCTGTCTCTAGCTGCCTGCCAGCCTGCGTCTCCAGTTCTCCCGGAGCTCCCTGGGGCTTCTCGAAGGTTTCCTTCCTAAAGCCAAGCCCCGTGCCGCACCACTTCCACTCCTGGTGGCTCATTCAACTCCCTTGATGCTGCGAGAGCACAGAAGTAGCTCTAACAGGAGTCTAACTGAAGTCCCCATCTCTCCGAGTCCCATGCATACAACTGCTACCCAGGAAGCCACACAAGAGACATGTAAGGACCCACTGAATTCCCTGCTGGGACCCTGGGGCATTGCCAATTTGTGACCCTCCTTTGTCACGCTTCTGGTGTTTCCAGGAAGAGGGCATTTGCCCTTTGGAAGCTGAGCCAGTGAGGACTTCAGATCAGGCCCTGTGGGAGATTCTGAAGCTCGCGGGCTCTCCAGGCGGGAGGGAGAGCCGTCGTGTTTGCTTTCTGTGGGCTACACACGTCTGTGCTTAGCAGCCAACTGCACAAGAAACCAGCCGCAGCACCCAACCCAGCTAGGGTCAAGGCAGGCTCCTCTGGCCTGAAGTTCCTATTCTGTTTACTATTTTTAAAAGTTCGATGAATGTTTTGTTTCTATTTGAGATACTGCTAAAGAAGCTAAAGAAAAGAACAATAACCTCTGCCTTATGGCACCATTTACTATTTTAATTCTCATGAGGTAGTGACGATCTGAAACGCAGACCAGGGATTCAAGTCTGGATCAATAACAAATGATAAAATGCAGCCACCTGTTCTGGGGGGGTGGGGGGTCAGGGATTGAACTCGGGGGTACTCCACCACTGAGCCACCACCCAGCCCTACTCTGTATTTCGTTTAGAGACAGGTCTCACTGGGTTGCTTAGGGCTTTGCTAAATTGCTGAGGCTGGCTTTGAACTCACTATCCTCCTGCCTCAGCCCCCCTCCCCAGACACTGGGATTACAGGACTGTGCCACCGTGTCCAGCCAAAAATGATGGCCAAAGACCCTAGATATATGGGATCCATGAGGGAAAAAAATGCAATCCTTGGCAGTAAAAAGTTGGGGAATTTCTGACTGCAGCCATACACAGGTTTATC
The DNA here is from genome assembly GCF_052094955.1 of Ictidomys tridecemlineatus. NCBI lineage: Eukaryota > Metazoa > Chordata > Mammalia > Rodentia > Sciuridae > Ictidomys > Ictidomys tridecemlineatus. The sequence continues at coordinate 132,759,674 of NC_135487.1, read as the reverse complement.
GTCAAAACTAAGAAACACAGCTAATGCTTGGGTCCTACTGTGAATCAGCACTCTTCTGCCCTCCTCTGTCCTCGGGATGCAGACAGCACGGCCCTGGGCAGCCTGTGCAGATGCCTGGGAGGAGAGGCCAGAGGAGGAGGCACACTGGAGCCGACAGGTCAGGCTGGAGCGGACACACACGGCGAGGCAGCAAGGACCCTGAGGACAGGCACACCCCCGGCCACATGTGCAGAAGAGAGATGGGGAAACGGACAGAGAGGGACTTTGGGAGGCTGCTCCTCAAGGGCCAGGGGCTGGCTTGTAGACCCCATAGACAGACCTTCTTTCTGACGTTGGAAAAGCCCAGCCAGCAAACATCGAGTGGACTCCAGATTCCGATGCATGTTGGTGGAGCGAACACTGGAAAAAACAGAAAGGCAGAGACACCCCCGGAAGGAAGGCTGAGTCACACACTGCACCACGAGCAGCTGCAGTCTCTGGACACCCAGGGCCCTGAGGTCAGGAAGAGGCTTCACCGCTCTGTGGGATGGCTGCCCCCAGGACTCACAGGCCAATGAACGCGACCTCCAGTCACGACTGCTCTCAGGACAAGTGCATCAGACCACTCTCCCCCAAACCTCTCTGGGAGAAAGCAGGAGCCCCTGGGGTGTCTGGCCCCTCGCACGCCAGACCGCACTCAGTGAACATATCCTCTTCTAGTGACTCACAAGACCTCCTGCGGGTCGAAAGCTGGCGAAAGGAAGGGGACATCTTCGACATAGTTCTTCCTCAGCCTCTCTCCCAGGGCAAACATCTGCTGCATGCCCACCTTGGTCAGCTGTCCAGCCAACATGCCCCCCTGCAGTGGGGAAGAGAGAGAATCAGACCCCTGCCAGGCTGATCTCACCCAGAGCCCGCTGAAACCCGCAGTGGCCCAGAGCAGCACGCAGTGCTCACCTTCAAGGTGGTCCTGCTGTACTGAGAGTCGTAAGGAGAATGTGGTTTCGGGCCACCAGCTAGATCGGTGACAGTGTAATCAAACTGAGTTTGGGGTGGGGCCTCCAACAGCTGGGGGTTCCACTCTACCTGTTGTGATCGTAAAAAACAAGATATGTTTTTTAAAAGTTTCTTGAAACTCACAGCATGAACATCCGGTGGTCCCATGGAACATTAGGCAGAATCACTCCGACATTAGGCCACAGACCTTCCCGTGGAGGAAAAGGGAGAAACTTTAACTCTCGCTCCACTTACAGGGAGAAACGACCGAGTTAGGTTCCAGGTCCTATGAGTGCTGCACTAACACTGTCAGGGGCTACTTTGGCCCCGAGCCCAGGCTGAAGGGGAGAGACGGCCAGTGCCTGGCGGCAGGTGCTTGGCGAGTGCACGATGAGCGTGGCCTTAGTGACCGTGTCTGGGAGATCTCCAGGGAGCCTGAGTTTCCACGCCTGGACCCCCACGCAGCACACCACACACGCTAGTGTCCCTTGTTACTGGTTCCTGCTATCCAATTTCTGAAATAAACAGCTGCCACCAGGAAGCCTTGGCTGCTCCCCACCTCCCGTTATTCCCTGCAGTCTGGCACTTGCTCCCAGACAGCCCAAGTGGCCACAACCCCCAGCTCCAGCTGTCCAGGAGTGCACCTCCACACAACCTCGCCACCTCAGCTGTCCTTTCCAGGGCCACCACACCCTCCCAGGCCCAGGACTCCAACTAGTGACTCCCTGCCACACACCACCCCTGCAGCCCTGCTGGCCAGAACAAAGTCGCTCAGAATGCTCCTGCTGTGACCGCAGGACACAGTAGACCTTACTGCCTCCTCCGTCCTCTTTTCACAGTTGATCTCGCTCCTTCTCCTCAGTTCTGAGCCTGGCTTGCGGTTAGCATGGCCCAACTTTTCTCAGCACCCCCTCAGGACTTCTTCCCTGCCCCACACACTGCCTCTCCAGCCCCACAACTGTCTCCTTCAGCGCCATCTTCACACCTCCCAGTTTTCCAACGTGATGTCCCTAGAATTTTCTTTCCTGTCATCTGAGAAGACTCTACAAGCCTGACCATGGCTCTGAACTTCTATAGCAAACCTGGTGGCTCTATGGTGACCTTTACCTACTGTTCTAGGAGAGTTCCTTTACTGGTCTGTCCTGTTCAGGAGATTTAGCTTCCTGAGAACAGAGACTCGGTCATCTATTGACCTTGATATTCTGAAATCCTAAGAAGGGCGGAGCACACCATACATGCAATCAATAACTCTGAACATCTGCCAGAGCCTGTGGAAGATATCAAGCTTGAGATAATGTGGCCCTGTCTTTCCCTGATTTTCAGGTTAATAGAGGAAGCAAACTCTGAATCTAAATGACATAATAAAAGGGAATATGTGCTACAAGAAACCAGATGAAGTCCATTGTAGTTCAAGGTAAAACAGACACTCTCTTCTGGTTGAGGATTCAGGGAATATTTCACAGAACGGATCATATGTGAAATGAACAGAATTTAGACAAGCAACAACTGGGACTGGGAGTAGGAAGCAGGTAAGAAGAAATGGTGGCGTTCAGAATTCCAAAAATAGCTAGAAAATTGGAGCAAAGTAGAGATACTAAAGAATGTGTATACAAAGAAGTAGTCTAGTTTGTCTCAAACTGGGAATGGTTTTCAAGCCTTTTAATTAGCAAATGCCAAGTAAAGCTGAATATTCAATTTGTACATGTAAATGTAAAAACTGGAGTTTCTCCAGCTGCAGGAGGAATAAGAACCCGGAGCCCCAGGCAGCCAGCCCCCGGCCCACAGCTCCAGAGTGGTTCAAAAGTCACGGGTATCATCACTATTGGACTGGGAAGACCAAGGCAGGAAAGTCAAGTTTATGATGTCTGCCATAGTCTACATGAGTACTGTTGGTCACCTCTTCACTGCTATGACCAAAAGCCCTAAAAAGAACAATTTAGAGACGCAAAGGTTTATTTGGGACTCACAGGCGCAGAGGTTCAGTCCACGATCGGTTGGCTCCATTCCTCTGGCCCAAGGTGAGGCAGACCAGGGTGGTGGAAGGGTGTGGTGGAGCAACGCTGCTCAGTGCTGGCAGCCAAGAAGCAGAGAAGACACGGCACCAGAGACAGAATGCAAACCCCAAAGCATGCTGCTAGTGACCTACTGCCTCACCTGCCAGTCGGCACCCAGTACAGCAGCCCCCACCCCGAACTGCCCATCCATGCAACGGCCTGATCCACTGAGCATGCCACCATGCTCACAGTACAATCATTTTACCTCTGAGTATTCCTGCCTTGTCTCACCCAGGAGATTTCAGGAGATACCTCAGTCCAAACAATAAAAGGATCCAAGATTTCACCTAAGGCAGCAAGAACAGAGGAGGTGAATGTGAGACATCTGAATCAGTAGGTAAAAGTTTTACTTTGTGGCTGGGTTGGCAGTAACTAAGGAAAAAGAAAGGAAAACCACTCCTTTGATTTTGAGCCTGTGTACCTAATGTGGAAAGGTAGAGGAGGTGCTCCTGACTCACACGAGGACAAAGAAAGTGGGGACTGCGCTCACTTTTGGTCACTCAAGTTTGAGTGAAGTCCTCTGTGCTCCGAGATCTCTCGGCATACCCCCGCCATTGAAATGTTCTCTCTCTCTCCATCACAACACTGAAAACCGACATGAAACCACCCTGCTCCAGGTCACTGAGAAAGCCCTCTGCTAGCCGCCTTTGTGGCTCCCAAGGGACAAGTCCTGCAGTGCAGGTCACCCCAAGTCTAGAGCCCACGCTTTCAGAGGATCGACATGAACGACTCGTGGTTTCACATACGGTGTCCACCCCACATACACACTCTCATCCTCTTTCCTCTTCTTAACTTAATGATAAAGACTGACTTGATAATCCTCCTCATGTTTATACCCCATTTCCAAAAGAAACAGGCGACAGCCATACCCAAAATCTAGTGAGACAACCAAGTCCAAGTAGGTAGGAGACAAACCAAACAAGCATAGGGGCAAAAACAGATGCAGTAATAGGTTACCAAAAATGCACCCATCAAAACCCATACACCTGTCATAGGTGGACCGCAAGTTTGTCACTAAGCTTTCTGGCTTTTATAGAAAAGGAGAAATTTGATCAGCTAGGCAAGTTTAAAGATAAAAGCAAGCAAACTGTTCAGGAGAAGTCCACCATATCTAATGCTAACAGACAGATTCCTCCCAAGGGTCCTCATAAAGAGGAGAGAGTAATATAATGAACATCTTTTCAGTAGTCGCAGCAATGAGTTCTGTGGGATTGTTTCTCCCAATTCCCTCAACACAGAACGCGAACATCTCACCAAAGCACATTTCAGTGAAGGCGATTCTATACTGGAGGGATATGCTAAATTCCAAGCAAGAGAAAAAATTTTGCAAACAAAAAACTTCCAGGTGTAGATTTTTAAATAAAACAATAGTTTTAAACCTGGGTCATACACTGGCATCAGCAGGACATTTTCTAAAAAGTTACTGATGCCTGAGCCCGATTCTGAACCCCCCTCTTTACTTCCTAATGATGTAGAGTCCAGACAATTCTAAAGTTTCACCAGAGAAGATCTTACAATGTCTGGATACTTGGGCCAATTACATCAGGTCTCTGGGAGGAAGACCCAGGCATCAGTATTTTTAAAATATCCCCACTTGAGTTCAATATCCTGCTAAGGTAAAGAACCATCACTACAGAAAGATGGATGTACTGGCCTGGCACATTCTTGACATGCTGCGTCCTGACGCCACCTTTCTCAGCCGAGCTCTGGCTAGGAATTAAGTAACAAGACATTATGCTTCCCAGCTAATCTATCTTGTCAAATAAAAACCAAATACCTTAACAATGAAGCTAGGGCAGGGTGAACTGTCTTTTATAAAAACAGAAGAACCTGCCTGGTGGTCATCCTGCCACTGTCTGCAGGGGAACTAGGGAAACCTAAAATGAGAGTCAAATCTATTCTTTTGAAAGTATATTTGGATCTACTGTAATGATCAGGAAAACAGCTAATTATGTTCCATAATTTCATTTCCAAGGCACATGCTTTTATCAAGATAGGCTAAACAGTTATTTAAGCCCTAAAAAAAACCACTCATATTTTAAACAAGCCTACTTTCTAAGGATTTGTAAAATAACTGAAATGACTTGTCACATGTGTTTATCTATAAACCAATCAGAAATCAGTAAACATGTACCAAAAGAAACTTTAGTTTTTGAATGGCTGCGACATGGTCCCACCTGAATATAATTAATATCAGAACCAGGAAGATAGAAAATCCCAATCACCTGTCTATTAAATGGGATATTGAAAAGAAAGCCTGAGCAAGACCTTCCAGAGACTTTCACTTAAAAGAGGGTGGTTTCCACCCCTGGCTTTTAGGCACATATTTTATTCTAGATAACCAAACAGTTTTGAAGCGTCTACCTACAGTCTGCAGGTATGATCTGGTAGGAGAGGTACCGTGTCTTCTCTTATTGCAAAATGAGGCCAAGGACTATGATGTCCCGCATTTTGTAGTTAGAGATGATGGAGGAAGCTGGTGTGCTAAGCAATAAGGACCCCCTCTTCCAGAAAGGCATAAGACACCCATCACACACCCACTGGCTCAGGAGAAATCTCTAAAAGAAACTAAATCTTTTTACAGGGCTTCGGGGAATACATGCACTGTACATACGGGGCCCAGGTTTGGACAGTCAAGCTTTATTCTTTGCTACCACTGATAACCTGTCTTTAACATGAAAAAAAAAAGGTGTGTGTGCATTTGTGTTCCTATCAATTACTTCCCAGCCCTCTGTAACAAGAATAAATGGGGGAAAGTGGGGGCAGAGGTTGCCCAAGAGATGGGTCATGTGTTTACAAAATGATAAGGAAACTTTGATGATCTGATGGAAAAAAGCCAGGTAAGGGACTGAATAAAGACCAAAGCATCAAAAAATAAGAAATTCCAGTACCAGAGGGAAAGAAGGGTAGCCACGGAAAGGCTAACTGGAAACCCACATATGTAAAGCGCCTGCTAAAATACATTTGAGAAGTACCTTAGAGATCTGCTTTAACGGAGGCCTGCTCTGAAAACCGGGTTGCAGGGTACGGTGTGAAGAGTGCAACTCTCTCGGTTTTCTCTAGAAAGCAACCGTGACCAGGAAGATGGACAACCTGTTTGGTTTGCTCCAGCTGCAACCCACGCGCGCACTAGGCATTCCACAATTACTCGTGGGACCTGGGGACCTGCGTACAGAGGCTCACCGTAAAAGACAGGGACTTACTTGTGCTCTAAGGCTACTTAGTCGTCGTCAACCCTGCAGAGTTCCACGCACCTATCCCCAAGCCGACACAGGCCCTTCCACGAACTAAGGTCTACAAGTCTGCAACCAGAGAGCCGGGACACAGCGACCGCCTCCAGCTGACCCTCGAGAGGGGCCCTGGAACCTGTCCCGTTAGGCAGGTCCCCCGACAGCACCGAGGCGGCCGCCCCCGGCTCGCAGCGCGCCGCTGACCGCTGGCCAAAGGGCCCCAGGCGAGTCCCAGGCGAGTCCGGAGGAGCAGCGGCGCCGCGGCTGGGGGCGACCCTGGAGGCGACCCTGGAGGTCTGGGGCGCGCGGCCGAGGGCCGTCGGGGGGGGCGCGGGGGCGGCTCACCTGGCGCGCGCCGGGCAGCGGCCGCAGCGGGCTCCGCGCGCCGTGCCGGAACACCACCTGCACCTGCTTCAGCTCCAGGTGGCCGCGCGCCTCGGGGCGCAGCTCGCCCGGGGCCGCCCGCCGCGCGCGCAGACCGCAGGCCAGCGCGGCCAGCGCGCCCGCCGGGGCCCACAGCCGCGCGCCCAGGGCGCGGGTCGCCATGGGGCCGCCCCGAGCGCGCGGGGACCGCGGGCGAACACTCCGGCCCACCCGACGGGCCCGCCTCGCCCTCGCCCTCGAGTCCTCAAGCCCGCCTTCCAGTCGGGTCCCTGCGCTCCTCAAGGACAGGCCCGGCCCGAACGGCGGACGCCCCACAGACGGCGGCTCCACCGGCCACAGCTCCCGGCCCTCCGCGCCCGGGCCGTCTCTGCCGGGCCCCGCGGAGGAGCGCGGGAAGCGTAGTCCCCAGGCGCGCTCGGCCGGCGCCCTCCGCCCGCGGGAACTACAACTCCCACAAGGCCGCGCGCCGGGACTCCGCGGGGCGGGGCGGCGGGAACCGCGTGGGCGGGCCCGGGCGGGGCGGAGCGGCGGGAACCCCGTGGGCGGGCCCGGGCGGGGCGGGGCGGCGGGAACCCCGTGGGCAGGTCCGGGCGGGGCGGCGGGAACCCCGTGGGCGGGCCCGGGCGGGGGTGGGGGGGAACCCGCGTGGACAGGCCCGGGCGGGGCGGCGGGAACCCCGTGGGCGGGCCCGGGCGTGGGGGCGGGAACCCGCGTGGGCAGGTCTGGGCACTGGGGCGGCGGGAATCCGCGTGGGCAGGGCGGGGGTGGCGGGAACCCGCGTGGGCAGGTCTGGGCACTGGGGCGGCGGGAATCCGCGGGGCGGGGCGGCGGGAACCGCGTGGGCGGGCCCGGGCGGGGCGGGGCGGCGGGAACCCCGTGGGCGGGCCCGGGCGGGGGTGGGGGGGAACCCCGTGGACAGGCCCGGGCGGGGCGGGGCGGCGGGAACCCCGTGGGCGGGCCCGGGCGTGGGGGCGGGAACCCGCGTGGACAGGCCCGGGCGGGGCGGCGGGAACCCCGTGGGCGGGCCCGGGCGTGGGGGCGGGAACCCGCGTGGGCAGGTCTGGGCACTGGGGCGGCGGGAATCCGCGTGGGCAGGGCGGGGGTGGCGGGAACCCGCGTGGGCAGGTCTGGGCACTGGGGCGGCGGGAATCCGCGGGGCGGGGCGGGGCGGCGGGAACCGCGTGGGCGGGCCCGGGCGGGGCGGGGCGGCGGGAACCCCGTGGGCGGGCCCGGGCGGGGGTGGGGGGGAACCCGCGTGGACAGGCCCGGGCGGGGCGGGGCGGCGGGAACCCCGTGGGCGGGCCCGGGCGTGGGGGCGGGAACCCGCGTGGACAGGCCCGGGCGGGGCGGCGGGAACCCCGTGGGCGGGCCCGGGCGTGGGGGCGGGAACCCGCGTGGGCAGGTCTGGGCACTGGGGCGGCGGGAATCCGCGTGGGCAGGGCGGGGGTGGCGGGAACCCGCGTGGGCAGGTCCGGCGGGGGGGGGCGGCGGGAACCCCGTGGGCGGGCCCGGGCGGGGCGGCGGGAACCCGCGTGGGCAGGTCTGGGCACTGGGGCGGCGGGAACCGCGTGGGCAGGTCTGGGCGGGGGTGGGGGGAACCCGCGTGGGCAGGCCCGGGCGGGGCGGCGGGAACCCGGGAATGTGCCAGGAGGAGGCCAGCTCCGGGTAGAACTGAAGGACAGGGAGTGGGACTTGGAGTCTGGCTTTGAACTTGGGGAACTTATTCCCAGTGAGCTGTGGAGGGGCTGTTGCTGAGGCAGCCCACCCGAGTCTTGGGTCTTTGCCCATCACACAGCCAAGACCACCCGTGTCTGTCTCACGGGAAAAGCCCAAGTTGGGAGGAAAGGCTTTGAGGAGCTGGAACAGAAACCTCCCAAGCCAGTCTTTGATCATTCTGAATTCTGCCCTTGAGTAAGACAACTTGCGCCTGGAGCTTGCCTGACCTGCTGCCCCTGGCAGGCTCTGAGGGAGTGTGGGGGCAGGGTGTCATCTTGTAACCCTGCACGTCCTCAAGCTTTCCCGCCGCCCAACCCATGGACTCACTTTTCTGAGTTCTGTGTTAAAAACGGAGTTCTCTTTGCTACCAACTGAGTTGTGTTCCCACGAAAGTCCTATATTAAAACCCTAAACCCTGGGCTGGGGACATAGCTCAGTTGACAGAGTGCTTGGCTCGCTCGCTCGCACAGGCCCTGGGTTCAATCCCCAGCACCACACACACAAAAGAGACCCAGAAGGTCAGAACTGAAGGTAAGAAATCATGTGAGAGACGTTGCAGCTTTGCAGGTGAGCGGAAGGAGGGCCCAGGGAGAGGGCAGCCTGCAGGCCAGTAAAGAATAAAAAGCCTTAAAAAGAGGAGGAAAGCGCCCCTAAACCCCCGTGTGACTGTCTTTGGAAGTAAGCTTTAGGAGGTGATTGGAGTTAAGTGAGCTCACAGGCGCCGGCTTTCCATCACCCCGAGTTTGGTGGAGTGACCTCGTTGCTCGGGCCTGAGATGAGGTGTAGAGAGAGGCCAGGAGGAGGGGCCAGGTACACATGTACTCTTCAAGGTCACAACCCAGGACCCACCCCCTCCCAGACTGCTCACCCACCAAGTGGATTGATCCAGTGATGGGTTTAGAGCCCCACGGTCCCATCATTACCCCACGCCCCACCTCACTGCTTTGGGGACCTAGCCTTCGACATGAACTTCCGGGGGACATTCTAGGTCTAAGCCTTATCAGTGCCCTAGTAAGAAGAGAGAGAGAGTCCTCCCTTCATGCCCATGCACCAAAGGAAGGGCATGTGCGCACCCCGGGAGAAGCCAAGCCAGGGAGCAGCTAGAGGAAAGGGTCTCTGGTCGCTCATGTGAGCTGGAGGAGAGCCTCACCAGACAGCCTGCGCATGCTGCACCCTGACCTCAGGGCCAGCCTCCAGGGCTGTGAGTGAATCCATCTCTTTTGCTCTGTGCCACCCAGGTTGCGGTGCTTTTTTATGGCGGACTAAGACGATGACTTATTCTGATCTCAGGCATCCAGGAGGTCAGAGGCACCGAGCTGTGACCTCCACAGTTGAGGCTTTTCTCAACAGCGGGCTGAGGTGGTCAGCTTCAGTGCAGAACAGCCTGGTGTTGGAGCGCTTCCGTTTCAGCACAGGAGAACGCCTTCAAGGCAAGGTGTGTCGGCAGAACCTTCTGCAGTGATAGGCCAGGCACCTAACACACACCTTGCACTCTAGCAGTGAGTAAATCACGCCAGAGGGAGAAAGCAGGCCAAACCGGTCTGGGTCCAAAGGTTGGAAACTGGGCAAGTGGGAGACAGAGATGCTAAGGTCTCCAAAGCCACCGGTTCCGCCCATCCTAAGGAATCGAGAGCAGGACTGTCCTGGAACCCGCACGGACTTGGCGGCATCGTGGGCAGTGACCGTCCTGCAGAGCAGCAGGGGAGGGAGAGATGTGTAGGAGGCCAGAGCAGGAGGGGTTGGAAATGACAGATCCCATGTGGTCATTGAAAGTACCATTTTTTTTTTAAGAGAGAGAGAGAGAGAATTTTAATATTTATTTTTTAGTTCTTGGCGGACACAACATCTTTGTTGGTATGTTGTGCTGAGGATTGAACCCGGGCCTCACGCATGCCAGGTGAGCATGCTACCGCTTGAGCCACATCCCCAGCCCTTGAAGGTACCGTTTGTCAGCGCGTGAGCCAGCCCTGGGGAGTTCGTAAATACTGTGTGTGTGCATCGAGGATCCTGGTGTAGTAGTCGGTGAGCAGCCGTTTAAAAGGAAGGAGAGGGGGCTGGGGATGTGGCTCAAGTGGTAGCGCGCTCGCCTGGCATGCGTGCGGCCCGGGTTCAATCCTCAGCACCACATACCAACAAAGATGTTGTGTCCGCCGAGAACTAAAAAATAAATATTAAAAATTCTCTCTCTCTTAAAAATTTTTTTTTAAAAAAAAAGGAAGGAGAGAATCCTGAAATCACGCTCTGGGGACAGACTGAGGAGGGGAAAGAAACTGAGCACCACCAGGCAGGGATGGGTGGCTTGGGAAACACGCCTCCTTCCACCAAATGGTCTTCAGAGAGTTGCGTTGGATACCATGCAAAACTCAGGTGTTTAAAATGTGTCCCTCTGGTCACCAGGATGGTGGGGTGTATTTTGGCAGATTATAGGTTCAGAGTGTGACTCACTCTGTTCAGGATCCACCTCTGAGTTGTCCTGAGGTGGACTTACCCGTCTCACACTCAAGTTCAGGCTGGAAAGGCATGGCCAGGTGGCCGTCTTCCTACCCCCTCTGTTCAGCAGGAGGGGCGAGAAGGAGGGCGCTGGGGGGGGGGGCGCTCCGGGGCCAGGCTCACGGGCCGCCAAGGGTGGGGCCCAGGGGGAGGCCACCCCACAGCAAGCCGGCCTGCTGACCAGGGCTGACGTGAGATGACAGGGTCCAGTTGCCATGACTGCTTCTGATTGGCCATTTCCCGCCTCCCCAGCCAGGTGGAAAGTCCCACCCGCAGCTGCCCTGTAAGGGGAGGGGAAGGGGAGCCTGCCATGAACACCTCCCTCCCTACATCTCCCTTTGTCTAATCCACTGGATTCTGTTATTCCCAACCTCCCTTGTTTAGGGTTAGCATCCACAAATTAGAGGGAACATTTGGCCTTTGGTTTTGGGATTAGCTCATTTCCTTAAGCAGGATATTCTCCAGTTCCACCCGTTTGTGGCCAAGTGCCATAATGTCATTCTTCTTTATGGCACAGTAATATTCTATTGTGTATCTATACCACATTGTCTTTATCCATTCGTCCATTGAAGGGCACCTAGGTGGGTTCCATGGCTTGGCTATTTTGAGTTGAGCTGCTGTAAACATGGATGTGGCTGTGCCACTGTAGTATGCTGCAGATCTCAGTCCCAAGATTAGATGAGAAACAAACATGTCCCCTGTTGAGTTTCCAGTGAGGACCACAGTACCAGCTCATATTAAGGACTCCATAAACACTTGCCAAGTGGAATCACATCTCTCATTGCTTCCTATGTAAATCTCTTTCTGAGGAATTTGGTTTACAGGAAAGTATTTATCATAAGCACTAAGAAGTAGGAAGGTGAACCTTCCTTCATTTCTTACGGTTGTCAAGAGGCATGGAGTCTGATTTCAGGTTAACTAGAGCACATGTCTAGAACCCAGCGGTCGTGGTGACTGTGACCTCTCCTCCGTGGTATCGTTCTGAATTAGCAGGGAACTAGGCCGGTTAAGAGGCTGTTGGACCTAGGAAACCTCGGGCCGCTCATGACGCGGCCGGGGTCAAGGGTGACTTGAGTCGACTTCTCAGGCGGTGCCATCCACCTGGAAAGGTTAGCAGAAGTTAGAAGTCCATCTTGAGTGAGATCCTGTAGGCAGCTAGGTGACCTGGGACAGCTGGCCATGGGGTGGAGCGCAGAGTAAGTTTGGGCAAGGAGTCCGTGTGTGTGTGGGGGACTGCACACAGCTGATCACTGGAATAACAGGAGTGAACGAGGCTCGGAGCGAGGGCCAGACGGAGGAGAAGCCAGCAGGTCCTAGGGCGGGTCTCCGGAAACCTCCGTTTATGGGGAGGGCAGAGAAAGACGGAGGAAGAGCGGGGATAGAAAGAAAGTCAAGACGTGGGCGTGCGAGGCCAAAAGGAGAGCGTCTTGCTTTTTCCTTTTTAGTGTTTTTTAGTTGTAGTTGGGCACATGCCTTTCCTTTGTTGTTGTGTGGTGCTGAGGATCGAACCTGGTGCCTGCACATGTGGGTGAGCGCCCCGCCCTGAGCCCCAGCCCCAGCCCAGGTGGCACTGAGGACTCAGGTGATACCAGGCCCAGGATCCATCGTGGGTCACGCTGAAGACAGCAGGGGGTGGGATGGCGGCAGCAGTCACGTACAGGTGGGAAGTCTGTGGGAAGTGGGTGTGGATGTGACCAGGAAGCAGGATGAGAGGAGGTGCCTTAGGTGTGGTCGTTGGAGGCTCCTGGTTCACAGACTCAGGGAGAGCTATCTTTTGAAGGTCAGAGAAAACTGTGAATGTGTTTAAATGTTGAGAGCAGGCTGCAGACGAGGTGGAGAGAGGGGAGAGGTGAGAGGCGAAGTGGACAGAGCAGCTCCGGTGCGTGGCTTCCCGTGGAGAGAGGAGGGGACCTGAGTGGAGGGCGCTGTGGTACAGGAGGAGGGCCTTTGTTCCTGGACGGTCTCCTTCCTTTCTGTAAGATGACAGCATGACTCTTTGTGCAAAACGGGCTGGTGAGTGGTGAACTTGGCGATTTGAGGAGGATTGAGGGTGAATCAACTGCAGTACGACCAGAGACTTGCCAGAGACCACAGAGAGCCCAACAGAACAGTGCTCTCCAGCGTTCTGGCAGCAACTTCACGGGGGATTTGTTGGAATACAGGAAAGAGCACCAGAATGTCTTCCTAGATCGGAGGCGGGAGCCCAGGACCGGGCAGGACTGGTGCCCCGTTAATCCAGACATAATACCTCTTCAGATGGCACTGACAACTACTGACGGACACTCAAGGCGCGCACTGGCCATCCCTCAGTATCTGCAGGGGGTGGGTCCCAGGGTCCCAATGTCCCTGGCCTGTACAACCAAGTGCTTGTTGAACGGCCTGGTCTTTGCGTATGGCCTACGTACATCCTGCCCTACACTCTGAAGCACCCCGGACCAGTCATAAAACCTAACACAAGGTAAACAGTGTTACCCACCTTATTGTTCAGAGATGGATGGCAAGAAGGTAGTCTGAACCTGCTCTGTGTAGATGCAGCTTTTGAAAACAAAGTGTCTGCACTGCGGTTGTGGGTGTGCGGTGATTTGGTGAATGTCCTTAGAGGTCCATGTGTTAAAGGCTTGGTCCCCGGAGTGGGGCTGTTGGGAATGTTGGAGCCTCGGAGAGGTGGGACCTCACAGGAGGTCCAGAATCACTAGAGTCTTGCCCTCGTAGGGGATGACGGACCCGGTATCTTCCCGGGCTCGGGAGGTGAGCGGTTTGTCACGGTGCACTCCTGCCATGATGTCTGCCCTCACTAGAGGTCCAAAGTCACCGGCTAACTAATTTTGGACTGGAACTGAGAAACTCATGTGACACCATTTTTGAGAACCAGCCTCTACCTCAGGCAAAGCCTGTCCAAGGAAGGGACATGACCTTAGTCCTTGGAGAGACCCACAGAGCACTCCTAGGCACGTTCCCCCCCTGCTGAGCTGTTTATCTACAAATAACAGGAGAGATCTGCAGCGCCAGGTGTCCCTGACTCAGTCAGGCTAGGTGGGGACCCGTAGCAGCCCCCTAGCAGCCACCAATCAGCAGGAGACAGGGAAATACCTGGGGTGCCAGATGACCCCCGTAGTTTATGGTGGTTGATAGCATGTTGAGAAAACATAGTTTAGCACGTACACTCCTCATGGCTTAAACCAGTCAGTTCAAAGGAACCCCCCTCTTGTACTAACCAATCACCCCTCGCCAACTTGTTCCCGCCAGTGAATGTGCTAATCAATGTTAAGAGTTGTTGTTTGACTTTCCCGCGGTGTGTGATGATTTGCTGTGTGATGTTGTGACACATGGAGGATCCCAACAAAACCCATAAAATCTCACTGGACAAAGAACCAGGACTCACTCCCCGGGACCGCTGCGTCGGAAACGGTTGTGAGTCCAGGCTCGAGCTTGCAATAAAGACTCTTGTGTGATGGCATCGGATTCGGCTCCTGGAGGTCTATTGGGGTCCCACAAATCTGGTATAACAGAACCTCCAGAACATTCAGTCAAAATAAACCTTCCCCCCCACCTCTCTCTCTCTCTTTTTTTTTTTTTTTTGGTGCTAGGAACTGAACCCAGGGCCTTGTGCATGCAAAGCAAGCACTCTACCAACTGAGCTACATCCCCAGCCCCACCTTCTCTCTTTATAAGTTAATTGCCTCAGGATGTTGTTGTAGTAACAGAAAGCCGACTAGTGCAGTCCAGAACCCACCGATATGGCGCCTGGCGCGGGCCTTCTGCATCATAACATGGCAGAGGGCACCCCGAGGTAGGAGGGCCAGAGGACAGGTGAGTGTGCTTCTATAACCAACCACTGCTGCACTAACTAACCCATCTCCAGAGAGGACCTGACCGTTCTTGGAGGTGACGCCTCCTGTCAGGAGGCCCCAGCTGCCAACCGGGACATGTCTAAGCCGCGGCCACCTCTCTCACCTGAGACTGGAACTTTGTCCCTAGGGACTGCTCTTTCTCCCCCATCACCTCACTTTGATGGATGGCTCCTGATTTTTTTTCTTGAAAATCATTTAGGAATTTTTCTGTTGCAAGTGCCACCAAATCAGACTCAAGCTGGTGTACCTGGAAAAGAACTGATAGTCCCCGTCCCTTCAGGACAGCCGCCTCGTGGCCCAGCTGCAGAGACGTTCAGACGGTACTGGGTGCTCTTTCTTTGGTAACCCTGGGCGCCATCTCCCGCCCAGTTGCCTTGATCCTCAAAGCTTACCTGAGGACTCACGCCTGGCCAGGACTCTGACTGGAGTGCACCCAGACGTGTTGTCCATGGTCACTCTGCCAAACCTGAAAGTCAAGACCAGGGCCGGGGCTCGGCGCAGCAGCAAGCGCTCATGTGGCACGGCGAGGCCCTGGGCTCCATCCTCAGCACCACCCAAAAATACATAAATGAAGTGAAGGTTAAAGAATATTTTAAAAAACCAAAGACAAAAAGAGGGTCCTGAAAGCAGTGAGAGAAGGAGCAGGTGGCACACAAAGGCCTCCCCAGGGCCATCGTGGGTTTCCAACAGGAGACGTCCCAGGACGAGGCGGGTGGGCTTCCGTCTTCAAAATGCTGCCGGCACTAAACTGCCCACAGAGAACACTGTCCCCAGCCAAGCTGTTCTTCAGAAACGAAGGAGGGCCTGGTGGTGCACGCCTGTAATCCCCGCGACTCTGGAGGCTGAGGCAGGAGGATCACGATTTTGAGACAGCCTCAACAATTTAGTGAGACCCTCAGCAAACTAGTGAGGCCCTATCTCTGAATAAAAAATAAAAAGTCTGGGGGTGTAGCTCAGGGGTAAAGAGCCTCTGGGTTCAATTCCCAGTTACAAAAAAATAAAAAAGAAAGAAAGACTTTCTCCGGCAACAAACGCTGAGGTCATTCATCACAAGACCTGTCCTACAAGGGATGTTAAGGGACTTCTTCAAATCAGGAAAGTCGTGGCACAAAAACATAGGAAAGTGTGAGACTCACTGGTAAAACCAAGTAAACAGTGAATAAATCACGTCTTGAGTCTGAAGGTTAAAAGACAAAACTATTAAAATAATAACAGAGACAACGATCTGCTATTGGATATGCAATATAGAACGTGAGTTGTAACCCTGAGAACAGATTGGGTATGGCGAAGTAAAAGTGTGGTCGACATTAATATTGGCTTAGAGTGGCCTGTTCTAAGATGATCTATAAAAGCCTCGTGGTAACCACAAAGCAAAAATGTATGGGGGTACACAAAAGATAAATAGTGAGGAATAAAGCATACTCCTAGAGAAAATCATTCAATCACAAAAGAAGATAGCAAGAGAGGCAGGGGAAGATCCGTACAACAACCCACAGGTGCCAGGGTAAGTCCTTACCTATTAATAATTACCTTGGACGAAAATGGTTGGATTCTCCAACTGAAATGGCTGAATGAGTAAGAAGACAGTATTCAACAAGATGCTGCCTCCAGAGACTCACCACCCTTCACCACACATGGGTTGAAAATGGTGGGTGGAAGAAGATACCCATGCAAATGGACCCCAGAAGCGCGTACGTAGGAGCCGCTCTACCCACATCAGGTAGGAGAGACGATAAGTAAAAACTAAGAACAGAGAACAAGGTCATTCTGTAGTGATGGAGGAACCCGTTCTTCCAGAGGGTGTGACAGTTGTACAAAACGCGCACCTGACATCAAGCTAAATACATGACGCAAGTAACGACGGGTCTGAGGAGAGAAGCAGCTGCATACCGTGATGGCACGAGACTTCAACACCCGATTCCAATAATGGATGAATCATCGAGTCGGAAAGTCGACAGGGAAATGTGGGCTCTGAACTACACTTAGGCCAGATCCACCTGAGAGATGTGCGTAGAACATTCTACCCAGAGCAGCTTTCTTCTCGTGGGGAATGATCCTAGGGTGGATCGTCCGTTAGGGTCAACCCATGTAAGAAGACGGGAGTGTCACGTCAAGTGTCCATCTGGCTCTGTGGTCATGAATCCAGTGATCAGTAACAGGCAGGATTTCAGAAGAACCTCAAGTTCATGCTCCCCAACAACCAATAGGCCCAGGGGAAAGCGAAAGGGGACGTGGCCATATATCCGGACACGCCAGGGTCTTCGGTGCCCCGGGAGACTCTAAAAGTTCACAGTGAGAAGTGCCTTGGTGCAAGAGAGGAAGACCCGCGTAAACTACCCGGCCTCACACCTGAAGGAGCCGGAAAAGGACAAGAGCTACGCCCCAAGGTGGGAGGAGAGGAGACAGTACATTAGGAATAGACAAAGTAGACACCGGAAAACCACAGAAAAGACCAGTGAAACGAAGACCCTTAGCAGGTTAACTGAGAGAAGAGAAATAAGGAGTGGAAGAGGCCATTCACAACGGACCCACAGGAGCACAGAGGACAACAGGGAGGGCTGTGGCCGTTACATAGGCCACAAATGAGACGACCGACGGACACGGTGAGTTCCCAGACAGCGCCCTGAGAAGACGGGACCACGAGGCGACGGAGATCAGTAAGAAAAGATCCCGGCAGAAAAGGCGCCTGGAGCGGCACTGCTGAACCCACCAGAGTCTGCGTTTAGTGAAGGACCCTCATGACCTTCCTCAGACTCTTCCAGCAAGAAGAGGGCGCTGCGGCTGACGCTCGGTGCTTCCCCCAAGACTCCCGCGCCAACACTGGGTCCCTAATGCCATAGGGATGGAGACCTCCGGGATCGACTGAGTCACCAGGGCTCGGCCCTCCTGCGTGGGAGCAGGACCTGGTGAGAGGCTGCAGGAGCGTCCGTCCCTTCAACACCCCACGGAGGTGCCAGCTTTAAGTGGAATGTGCTCTCACCAGGTGCTGAATCTGCTGGAGCTTTGATCTCGGACTCCTCTGCTGCAGAAGTGTGAATTCTAGATTTCTATGGTACAAGAACTACTCAATCTAAGTAATTTTATCATATCAGCCCAAATGGATGATGCAGAGGGAAAAATGTCCCAACTCATTTTACACAGCCAGCGCTACCCTGACGCCAAGGACAAACAAGGACAATACAGGAAAGGAAAATCAGAGGCCAGTGTCCTTGATGAACATAGATACAGACATCTAGACATTTTCACCAAACAATGAGTCTCCATTCTTCCTTTCCTCTGAATCCTGGCAACCTCTGTTCCACCTTCTGTCTACACCCTTGACTACTCTCGGTGCTTCATATATGCGGGAGCATAGATATTTGTCCTTCTGAGTCTGGTTTATTTTACGTAGCATAATGTCTTCAAGGTTCATCTGTGTTGCAGCATGTAGAGAATTTACTTCCTTTTTAAGGCTGAATAATATTCCATTGTATGAATCAGCACGTTTTGTTTTATTCACTCACCCACTGATGGACATTTGGATCACATCTGTCTTCCAGCTATTGTGAGTAATGCTGCTAAGAACATGAGTGTACAGACATCTATTCAGTACTCTGCTTTCCATTATTTGGGGTATATTCCCAGAAGTTAAATTATTGGATCATCTGATAGTTCTGTGGTCAATTTTTTGAGGAACCATCATGACGTTTCCTGTGCTGCTGCCCAGGGTTCTAGTCCCTCTGCATCCTGGTGGACATTTGCTGTTTTTTAAATAACAGTCACCCTGTGGATGTGACACTGCATCATGGATTTCATCTGTGATCCACCTGATGATCTAGTAGGACGGAGGGTCTTTTCATCTGCTCTTGGGCCATTTGTATCTCTCTTTTGGAGACACATTCATCCGAGTCCCTGGCACATTTTTGAATTGAATTGTTTGATTTTGTTGCTGTGATCATTGTTATTTGTGGGAGTTTTGTGTATTTTAGACATTAGTTCCTTATCAGATCCATGCTTTGAAATCTCTCTTTCCACCCGAGGATTGTCTTTCCATTCTGTTGATATCGACCTTTGACAAACAGAAGTTTCATTTTGATAAGACCCAACTCGTCTATTTTTTCTTGCTTCCTGTGCTCTTGCTGTGGTATCTGGGGGTCACTTTTGAAATGCAAAGTGTCTGCACGAGTAGGGCCTTGCCACAGGTCACGGGACCTAGGCAGGAGTGCCCTGGTCACTCTCCAGCTTCAGCAGGTTGCAGAATTGGGACAGAGAGGGGCTGCCCGAGGAGAGCTCGGCAGGGTGTCGCTGAGGGAAGGACCGTCCATATTGGGGCCACAGCTGTGTGACAGGGAAGAGAAGAGCCAGCGGCACGAACGCCACCTGCTTCACGGTTTGACCCGTGAGGTAGAGTGTGGTGAGGGCCCGTGTCAGGAACGAGCAGCCGTCTTCTCCAGGATCAGCACTGTGAATCGGGGAAGCTCGCTCTGCGGGAGGCGTTAAGAAGGTGTGCCAGGCTGCATTATCACGATTATCCATGGTTTGTTCAACTAATAAGGTGCACAATGGGAGCAGAAAAACGTGGGCTAGGGGGACGGTAGATATGGAAAGGCATCTCCAGCTCCTGTCCAGGGAGGACTTGCCCCAGCTGTGAGGACAGTGCCTGCACAGAGTGTCCCCTCCCCTGGGCCATTCTGACCCAGTGTGGACGTGCCGTAGGCCCTGCTTGGCTGGGCTCCCAGCGAGGTGGCCGGGGCTCCTCAGGTCTGCACTGCTCACCCCCCACCCCATCCTGCTGCTTCTGGAGACCCCAGATGAGCATCCAGCACCAGACTCCAACTCAGTAGCTGCTTTCAAAGGACCAACCTGTGGCCGGGAACTTAGGAATCACCTGATCCAAACTCTTTTCAAAATAACAAAGCTTGTTTTCCCCCAAAGTCAAAAGCATTCTCACGGCATATGAAATGAAGTGGATATTTACGTAGAAAGAAGTCACCGCGTTGGCAGCCGTCTCTGGAAACGCTGCCGTGATCTTAAATGACCGTCAGGACCTTGGCCCCCCCAGCACTTACCGATGCTTGGCTGACTGATGTTTCCTGGCCTCCCCCTCACTTGTCACTGCAGTAAGTGTCACAGCAGACACCTCGGCACACTGTCTTCACGCATTCGAGACCATTGTCTTAGGCCAGATTACTGGGTGTAGAACCACGGGGTGAAATGGCGTATGGTTTCACAAGCTCTTGACAGACAGCTCTCCAAGAGGCTGAACCAGTCTTCACCATCGACAGAATTCAAAGGGCAACAGGGTGACACTCCAGTGCTTCTACCCTCTCGTTTTAGAGAGGAGATAATCACTGGTCAGATACTCGTTGGAGACAGGGCTGCACCTCTGTGTCTTAGGTTGGATCGTCGCCTTTGGCTGAATGTGCCTAAAACCTGGAAGGGCAAGCAGACCTCCCCAGGGAGCCACGGAGACCCCGGTGGCCCCGAAGAGCACCAGCAGAGAGGAGGGGTCCACGGGCCAGTGGGGCCCCCTGTCTCCAGCGTGGGGTGGTGTGTGTGGTGGAGATGGATCCACAGGACGCGCTACTTCATCTCACACCCTGTGACACTCCGTAACGCTCTTCCGTGGCCTGCTTCTTTCTCTACTTAATATTCCATAAGTTCTCCATGCCATTCAAGGTCTTAATAGTGTACAATTTGTTAAACAAAATAGATCGAGATGGGGAAACTGATACACAGATTTTAAAAAAGTACTTCTACAAATTCCCACAACCAGGAAGGGGAGAGACTCCTATTTCAACCCAGCTGGTCTGACTTTAGCACCAGGATCCCCCATCACACTTCGCCGACCCTCAGACATGGAAACAGATTACATCCAGCCCCAGCCTTCCTTTTGGACGTCTGGCAGAAGCTCTGGGGAGCAGGCTCCTGTGACAAGCTCATGCGATCCCAAGGCGGCTCCCCGTCTGAATAGGACAACAGGAGCACAAAGGTCACAGTGCTGCTTCCACACGGCTCAGAGCCGGGCAAGGGGAGGGCAGATGAAGGCCTGCACCCTGAGCGGGGAGCAGGTGCCCAGGTGAGCCCGCAGATCCAGGGTCCCAGGCTCACGCGGCCCCTTCCCTGTGCGGGGAGCAGGTGCCCAGGTGAGCCCGCAGATCCAGGGTCCCAGGCTCACGCGGCCCCTTCCCTGTGCGGGGAGCAGGTGCCCAGGTGAGCCCGCAGATCCAGGGTCCCAGGCTCACGCGGCCCCTTCCCTGGGCACCGGGGCCAGGCCAGGTGGCCTAGTTAAGGTGGTCCACGTTTGTTCATATGCTAGATCCCTCTTGGTACCAGAAGAAGCCGTTCACCTTTCCCTCTGGGTTTTTGTGATGAAATCACCTTTAAAAAATTTTGGTATCGTTTGTAAGTCCCCCTGAGTGCCCAGTGCAGGAGGGACATGGAAACCCGCCTGTCGGCAGAGGTGCCTCTGACTCCACTCCCACTAGGGGGCGTTGCTGCTGGCCGTGGGCTCAGGAAGTCCTGCTTCTGAGACTGCCCAGTACCAGAGCCATCCGAGCTCCTGGGCGTGGGGAAGGAGAGAGGAGGGGGAGGGTCCCCTGCGCCTCACTCTGCTCCACACCCCCTCTCCTTCCCCCTGGTCCAGAGGACGGAGGCAGAGGGCTGCCACCTGCCTTCCTGAGCAACAGCTGGACAGGACACTGCAGACCTGGGACCTGAGGAGTGGGTTAATAGGGAGGAGCTGTGAGAACCCAGAGCACAGGGAGGAAAGAGTAGACACTGAGGTGTCCAGCTCAGGAGGAGGGGGACTAGGCAAGGAGAGAGGCCGAGCAAGCAGAGTGTCTCACCCCACGCACCAGCACCCAGAGGGTCTCCAGGGCTCTTCCGCCCTCTGCGAAGGCGCTGGAGGGCGCTTTGCTAATGCTCCTCCCTGTTCCTGGAGCAAGAGCCCGCTGTCCAGATCTCCCAGAGGGCCCAGCTCCAGGGCGTCTCCTGGGCACCTCGGGACGGGGATCAGGGCTGGGGAGGACGGCAGAAGTCCCTGGAGGAGGGACGCAGACATGGAGCAGCTCAGCCTGTCCTGGGCGCCTCTGAGGCGACAGGAAGCCATCTCTGGTCGGGTCCCGCCGCTGGCCTGCAGTGTGAGGAGCGTGTGGGGCACGTGCTGCTCCCTGCGTCGCCGAGGCCCTTCCTCTCCACAGCTGGTCCTGCTGCTGGTTATCCCCCTGCTCCCTCTCTCCTTCAGATCTGGACCGCACACTGCCACGGAGTCCCTGAAACCCTTGTTTGCTATGGCCCTCCCCAGACAGAGACTCTCCCCTGGTGGAGTCACAAACAAGCTACGCCGGTCCTGCACTATTGGACCTATTTTGAGCTATTTCCAATATTGAAGAAAGGAAATTTTTAGATAAAAATCTGAATTTCTAGGCTTTTGGAAAAAAAAATGGAAGATTTGGCAACTCTAAGACTCCATTTCCACATTG